>NC_043757.1:2502229-2519729 GCF_902148845.1 Salarias fasciatus
TCAACCAACCAACCAACCAAACAACCAGCCAGTAAACCATCTAACCAACCAATCAGCCAGTCAGCCAGCAAGTCAAGTCAACCAACCAACCAACCAACCAACCAACCAACCAACCAGCCAGTAAACCAACCAACCAACCAACCAACCAACCAGCCAACCAGGTAATAAATCATCCAACCAACCAAACAACCAGCCAGCCGGCAAATGAAGTCAACCAACCAACCAACCAACCATCCAACCAACCAACCAGCCAGCCAGCCAGCCGGCAAATGAAGTCAACCAACCAACCAACCAACCAGCCAACCAACCAACCAACCACCCAACCAACCAGTTAATAAATCATCCAACCAACCAAACAACCAGCCAGCCAGGCAGCAAGTCAAGTCAAGTCAACCAACCAACAACCAACCAACCCACCCACAAACCAATCAACCAGCCAGTAAACCAGCCAACCAATTGGCTAGTACAGCAGCCAACCAGCTCAATTCAATTCAATTCAGCCTCATTTATAAAATGCCAATTAAAATATAGTCATTTCTAGACACTTTTACAGAGAAAACCCAACAGATCCACATGAGAAAGCATAAGCCACTGTGGAAAGGAAAAACTCCCTTTTGAAAGGAAGAAACCTTTGCAGAACCAGGCTCAGAGGTGGCGGCTTTCTGATATTCGATAATCTCGTTGAGGTTAGGGGCCAGAAAGAGAAAGAAATAGGACAGACGGGTGCATTTTTATTTTCTTGTATCGACATACATTTCATGTATAAACAGGGAGTACATAGACTACAAGAGAAACAACGCTCAATGACACAGAGATATGAAATATTACACGAAAGAAACGAGAGAAGTGAAGGAGAACTGGGAGCCGGTTCTACATGGTAGGAGTCCAGGGTTAAGGAAACCGCTTGCACCCACAGGGTCTGGGTTACCTCATTCAATCAATGGATCAGCTGTTCTGATTGATGCCCAATTAGAAACTGTTTGCACCCATTGAGTCCAGGTTGTCTCATTAGATTAACCAACCAGTAAACCAACCAGCCAACCAACCAACCAACCCTCTTTTCACAGTGTCTTCCTATCTTGAGCCCAGGTATCTGCTGTGGTGTTCCTTGCTAAGTCTTCGTTTGCTGTTCCGGTCTTCCTTGTCTTCTCCTAATGGAATGTGTTTGTGTTTCTAATTTGTAACATGGTATTTAATGTTTGGGGTTCTTCCTGTTCCTCCGTCTCTGAGGTGTTTCCAGCTGCATTTGATCGTCCAGGCCTCCTGCTGTGTAATTAAGCTTCAGTCTGGTTGGGTCATTATTCCCACTTGT
This sequence comes from Salarias fasciatus, assembly GCF_902148845.1. Classification (NCBI taxonomy): domain Eukaryota; kingdom Metazoa; phylum Chordata; class Actinopteri; order Blenniiformes; family Blenniidae; genus Salarias; species Salarias fasciatus. Next base: position 2,503,542 of record NC_043757.1, read on the forward strand.
TCAAATCCCACTGGTTCTCTTCTCTTGTGTATCACCAGTGTGTTCTGTTACGTGTGTATTAGTGTGTTGTAATGATTGTGTATCATCAGTGTTGTGCTAGTTGTGTTTTGTTGTTGTTGTTGTTGTTGTTGTTGTTGCAGACTGGCCTCCCTGAGCCTCTCTCCTTCTGTTTCCATCACTAATTGGTCTCAGAGGAGTCTCAGACTCACAGACCTCCTCTCACTCCTGGGAATCAAACCCGCGGCAGGTGATCCATCTGAGCACCGACCTGACTGAGCGGTCGTCGCTGCCGGTGACGGCCAGCGGCTTCTTGGGATGGACGTCCAGCGCCCAGAGCTCGCCCTCGCTGTGTCCCTGCATGATGAGCAGCGGCTTGTCCCGGTCCCGCACCATCACCTGCACACACAACCGGTCAGGCTGTTCATGAGACACGAAGTGGCCTGAGAACCAATCAAACAGCAGCTCCAAAGGCGGCCGCGTTACTCTGTGGGTTAACCTCCTGGTTAACAGCAGAGAACATATCAAGAACCTCCGACGTTCCACTGAGCTGTTCACAGATGTTCTACAGATGTGAGGAGGAGAACAGGGGAGTTCACAGATGTTCTACAGATGTGAGGAGGAGAACAGGGGAGTTCACAGATGTTCTACAGATGTGAGGAGACCAGAGGAGCTCGCAGAGGTTCCATAGATAGCAGGATGAGAACAAATGGTTCACAGATGTTCTGCTGACGTGAGATGTAAATGTGAAACTGAAAAATTTTAAACCAAAAACACTCCTTTAAAATATATATGACATTTGTGTCTATGTGTTGCGCTGAAGTGCATGATGTTAGCATGCTAACCAGCTAGCGGCTCTCTTGTAGCATCACTAAAGGGACACACCAGAGGCTCACTACTGCCACCTAATGCACAGGAGAGGCTTCACTGCCACTTTACATACTGTACTGATACTGTTCATAACTGAACGTACTCATCCATCGTGAGGCATCCACTGAACCAAAATAATCGGTCATTTCCACCTCCATCGACAACTTCCTCACCTCAAAGATCTCACTGTCCTGCGTCCCTGCCAAGATCCGGTCAGCTCGCCAGCAGACGCTGCGAATGGACAGACCTGTGGAGGAGGGAAATTAGATCAAATCACAAGTTAAAAAGAGTCAGACGGATAATTAGCTGATGACTATAAAAAGATGAAAGGTAAACCGCGGGTGATTACTGATCCAGAGGAGTTTGCGACTGGACCTGCTCCCACTGTTAATGAGAAAATAATGTGAAACTCGGCAGCTCCACGGCCATAATCAGTAGAAGCCTGCTGCTTTTTCCACATTAATGTTTCAGTTCTCAGTGTATTTTTAGTTTAACAAGCTGCAACTCAAACAATTATTCACACCAACTCCTACCAGCAGTGATTCACAGCTGAAGCTCTTCTCACACAGTCAGTGAAACATTTAAACTGCTGAATGTGTTTTAGAGACTGAACAAACAAGCATGCAAGTTTGGTACATTGACACCGTCAAAACACGACCCACCAGAAATTGATTATTAACCAAATTAACCAAACAACTAATAAGAAACTAAAAAATGAAAAAGTTACAAACCAACCAGCAAGTCAAAGAGCAACGATCAAAATCAGCAAAAAAAAACTAACTACCAAACTCTGTAAAATCTCAATCACACCAAAACAACCAACCCACAAAATGACCAACCAGCCAACTAAAAACCACACAACTCAACCAACCAAACAACCAACCAACCAACTAAAAGTGTCATAACCCAATCAATCAACCAAAAACCAAATAACTTAACAAGCAAACCAACCAACCAAACAAAAAATGCATAATGCAACCAACCAATCAACTAAAAGCCAAATAACCCAACCAAACAACCAACCAAAACTACATAATACAATCAACCAACCAACCAAAACCACACAACTCAACCAACCAAAAACCACATACCTCAACCAACTAAAAGTCTCATAACCCAACCAACCAAGCAAAAACTACAAAACTCGACCTCACAACTCAACCAAAAAACCAAAAACCACATAATGCCACCAACCAACCAATCATCCAACCAACCAACCAAGCAAAAACCACATAACCCAATCAGTCAGACAACCATCCACAAACTACATAATACAACAAACCAACCAACCAGCCAACCAACCACATAATTCAACAAGGCAGCCAACCAACAAAGCAATCAATCAACCATGCATCCGAAAAGAAAAGAACTAAGCCAGCAAACCAATGGGAAACTAATCAGCTCAAAACCAGACAACCAGCGCATATGCAACCAACCAAAATGAAGAATATCTCAGCTGAGTTAAAGAAAGACCAATGCCTAATTTTGGCATTGTTTTGGCAAATTTCCAAATTCAACTCAAAATATCAGTTTTCCCACTGAACTGACCAAAAAGATCCAGATTCAAATCGGAACATGTTGACATGCTCTATATGCCTACCCAATTTCACTGTCCTGGGTCAAACCACTGATTTTTCGGGATTTTTTAGCATGTCTAGGTGGCGCTGTGGAGCCATTTTGCCCTGCCCACGTCAGACGCCAATGAATTAGGAAATTTTCAGCCAGGTCTGATTTTTCTGCCAACTTTGGTGAGTTTTCATTCAGCATAAGACCCTTAAAATTGCAGTTTTTATTTACAGAGGGTCCATGGGGTCCTACGCACTCTACGGTGTGTGACGTACTTTGGGCTCGGACCCTAATAAATTAACAATGCTTGTGCTTCCTTTTCTATAAATAAACTGCAATAACAGAGCAGAAAAACAGCTTGGGATGTCTGAGACATCGCTCCGAGGAGGCGGGATGACATGAAATTAAACCAAACCATGCAGCGCCGTTCGATGGCTGCCACTCAGTGAGTTTCAGGTCGCTCATCGCCATCTGGTTTATAAATGCACTGAAACTGAAGAATGACGAAGCGCCCCACCTTAAACATTCACCACCAGCTGCCACTGGATCTGAAGCTAGTGTCTCTTTGGTTAGGGTGTTTGTAGAAAGTGGGTTCATGGAAGTGAAACTTTTCTTGTAACTGGTTCAGCGCTGTGAGAATCAGACGAACCGTCAGTCTCCTCCACCCTCACATCACATCAGAGCTCGTCTGCTGTCACCGCCTCCTCCACCCAGCACGTCACGCTGCTTCCGACAGGAACTCATCTCTGCACATTCGCCAGATGAAATAAGACCTAAAATAAGTTCAGAGGCAGACGGAGGGGTGATTTCTGTCACCTGCGCAGAGATAACATCACCCTGACAGCAGCAGAGGAAGGCTCACCTTCAAACCTCGCCTCTGAATTCTGAACTCCCCAGAGGGGAAAAAGTTCAGAGAGGAAACACGTCGCTCTCCTCTGAAGCTCCGGAAGCTTCTAAAAGCTCAACTTCACATCATCTCCACTGCATACAGAGCAGGAACCCGAGAGGAAGAGAGTTCTGAGGGGAGACGGCTTGAATTCTAATGGATTTCATCAAACATACCGACTGACTTGGTTCTCAGTTCCTTTCAGTCCTCAACTCTTATTTATTAATTGTGATTATTTTTTACAGAGTCGCTAACTAATGACACTTTTTTTTTCATTGAGTCATCAGGACATCCAAATATAGAAACCTAAGACTTTAAATCAGGAGCATCAAACATGAGGATGAGCTGATACTGCCACAGAGTCTTCCTCTGTGTTTCTGCGGTGTTTCTCCAAACCCCGTCCGGACGCTGTGGGTCCACACATTCAGCAGACAGACAGGTTTTATCTCCACTAAACAACGTTTCTCTTTCTTTTTGCCCAGAGATATCTGAAGGTAGGACAGATGCTCTGAAGGAGACAACCTTCAACTGAGAAGAGCTGGTTAAAAAAGCTTTCTGTGCAGCAGTCAGAGGAGGATGAAGAGCAGAATGAGTGGGCTGAACGAAGGCTGACAGCGTCAGGGCTTCAGGATTTGTTTTTATAAACTCTCCAGTCACATGTAGCTGGAACTAAACAGGGCAAAATGATTCTTTCTGGAGACATTCAGACTCCATCACCATGGAAACGGGTGAAAAAGATACTTTATGGAAGCATCAGACTCCATCACCATGGAAACGGGTGAAAAAGATACTTTCTCGAAAAATCTGAGTCGATCATCATCAATCTATCATTCAAACTTTTAAAGTACTTTTCATAAAAAAAAAAAAAAAAACTCTGTGTGAAAATGGGTGAAAAAAACACGTTCTGGAGAAGCTCATACTCTGTCACCACGGAAACGGGTGAGAAATATACTTTCTAGAAACGCTCAGATTCCATCACCATGGAAATGGATGAAAAAGATACTTTGGGGAAACGCTCAAGTTTAGTCTCAAGTAGACAATGAAAACATGACTTCTGTAGTCCGTGTGTGTGTGTGTGTGAGAGTGTGTGTCTGTGTGCGTGTGCGTGTGTGTGTTGTTCTACCTTTGTACCCCTGCTCGCCCTCCCGCAGGTCGATCTTGGTGATGGGTTTGAAGTCGACGTCCCAGAGCCGGATGCAGCCGTCTCTGCCTCCTGTAGCGAAACCTTCATCACAGGAGTACATGCTGAAGATACCAGCCTAACACACACACACACACACACACACACACACACACACACACACACACACACACACACACACACACACACAAAAAGAGTTCACAGATATTCAACAGATGTGAAGAGAGAAACACTCTCAGTTTGAATTCTCACATTTGGACTTTTAATATAATTTCTATTGTTGAAAATGTTCCTTTTTAAAAAAACAAATGATTTTCTTCCTGATATTTTTTTTATTTTAAGTCCATTTTTTTCAGTGGTTTGGATTCTCGGACCTGAGGGACCATGATGGACCTGCGGGACCATGATGGACCTGTGGGACCATGCAAGACCTTTGTAATCTGCAGGACCCTGCAAAACCCAGCAGGACCATGAGGAACCTGTGGGACCCTGAAGGATCATGAAGGACCTTGCTGGTCCTTCAAAGACCTTAAGGGACCTTCAGAGACCTGCAGGACCTTGAGAATCCTGCAAGGAACTACAGGTTTTTGAGAAGCCTGCAGGACCCTGTGGGACCTTGAGGGACAGGTGGAAACCTGAAAGACCTTGGGAGACCCGTAAGACCCTACAGAGCCTTGAGAGACCTTGTGGAGCCTGTAGGATCAAGCAGGGCCTTTAGAGACCTGAAAGACCCTAGGAGACCTTCAGGACACTACAGGATTTTGAGAGACCCTGTGGAAGCTATAGAACCATACAGGACCTTGAGGGACCTGCAGGACCCTGGAGAATCTTGACAGACTTATAGGACTAGAACCTTGAGAGACATGCGGGACCCTACATAGCCTTGAAGAATCTGTGGGACTCTGAAGGACCATGCAGACCCTTGAGAGATTTGCAGGACACTACATGGCACTGTGACACCTATGGGATCCTGAGGAACTGAGCAGGTCCTTGAGAGACTTTCAGGGCCCAACAAACCTTTGAGAAACCTGCAGGACCCAGCAGGCCCTGGTGGAACCTGTAGGACCACGTAGAACCTTGAGAGACCTGCTAGGACCCTGCAGGACCTTGAGGACTTGTGGATATGAAACTCACCCCGTGGGCAGACTGAACGGTCCGGATCAGGTTTAGTCCCTTCCAGACGTAAATGTCCCCGTTGAGGGCGCCCGAGTACGTGACGTCGTCTTTGGCGGCGGCGACGCAGAGGATGGTCTGCAGGTCGCCCGTCTTCCCGAAGATCCCTCGCTTCGGAGTCAGAGCGTTTCCACACAGGGACCAGAACTGAGGGGAGGAGGAGGTCCTGTTCTCACCGGGACTTTGAAACGGGCAGACAATCTGGACGACACGTCCTCATCGGAGGAAGACTCGGTCTGACGAAATCAGTTCACTGGCTGGTTTTTAACTGAGCGATACATTTTCCACTAAAGGAGAAAAAACTTTTCTCTCTCAAACACTGAGGACATTTAAAGTCAGGACTTTCACTGCACTGAAATGTTTGTATATTTCATGTCTGCTCTGCTCTGAAGTTATCCTGCAGTGAATCATCTGATTTATTTTCTCTTTTGGAAAGACACTTCTTTGCTTTGAAGTTTGAATTCATTTTCTGCCTTCTACTACGGCTGAAGCGCTGCTGGAGGACGTTCCGTCGCCTGGTTCTGAGACGGAGCGTTACCTTGATGTGTTTGACTCCGCAGCTCACCAGGCGGTTCTGCTGGAACGGATCCCAGCACACGTCGAAGATCTGGACCGCAGAGGAGAACCACACGTCACACCAACAACACAAACACAGAAAGACTTTAAATTCAGCACATCTTCACCCGTTAACACACACACACACACACACACACACACACACTCCTCACCCGGTCTGAGTGTCCGGTGGCTGTAGCCAAGATCTTCCCTCGCTTCCATTCCCAGATACACACTGTGTTCTTGGCATCAAGGCCGACCGAGGCCAAACGCTACAGAGAGAGGGAGGGAGGGAGAGAGAGAGAGAGAGAGAGAGAGAGAGAGAGAGAGAGAGAGAGAGAGAGAGAGAGAGAGAGAGAGAGAGAGAGAGAGAGAGAGAGAGAGAGACTGAAGGTAAGCTAACACTCAAGGTTGCTAATGCTATTGTTAGTTTACAGTTGGTTGAAGTTGAGTTAGTTCAGGATAAATCAGGTTTCTCCTTCAGTAAATAGAAGTTTAGTAAATTAGCAATAGAGCTCCTCTTTCTTCAGAACCATTGACTGTGATTAAGCTAATGCTGATGCTAATGCTAATGCCAGGCAAACACTGGCGACGTCCACCAAGTGACCACAAAGAGACCAGAAGTGAGCAGAAGTGACCACCTGGACTCCGTTTACATGAAAACGCTTCAGGTGGAAATGCAGCGTCTTGGCAGTTTTGTTTCAGGAAAGTTTCACGTTTATACGGCAACGTTTTTCGAAGAGAAATATCACGTCAGGTGAAATTTGTGATGAAAACACAAGAAAAGAGTCGATGGAAGCAAACAGTGGAACGCCATTAGAACATGTCAGAGGTATGTTGCAAAAAAACTACGTGCCTGAAAACAAGAACGCAAAAATACAAATGAAGAAACTAAAGGCACCATGAAGCCAACAAGTCCACCAACTAGCTGCAACTGAGTGAAAGTAATCAGTAGATGAGTATAAAGTAGTTTACAGAAGTGATCCCTGCTGTTTGTTTGTTGGACTTCCTTTGGATGAATCAGCATCGGGTCCTTCGCTGCTGCTGCTGCTGAGTCATGCCTTCTCTTCTTCTGGCTCATGACTCAACTACTGGAGGTAAATCAAAAACGGCCCACAATCAATAAAATAATCATAAATCTGCTCCAGAATAAATCAAACGTGCCACTGATGAATTACCGAGTCGGGCAGCAAACAAAACTCACACTTGCGTGTGTTCACGCAGCAGAGAGGGAATCTCACTGCGAACTGCAGCAGGTTTTTAGGTATTTGAGGATTTATTTGACCAACGCTGCATTCAAACACATATCTGTGTGGTGAAATAACCTGGAGCTGCTGGAGCTCAGTCACCGGTACTGTGGACACAAGATCATGCTAATGCTACGTACAGTGGGACGGCTTCGAAAAAGTAACAGAGCCCCTCTTTTATGACTGCAATGGAAAATGCTAATGCTAAGCTAACAGCTATCTGGCTGAGTAAAGCAAAAGACAAGCATGTCTTTGGCTGATCATGCTAATGCTAACAATAGCTTTATGATTATCAGCTCCAAACATGCAGGAAACATCTTATCTAGTTAAGCTAACACACTTTTAACAGTGTCAACATGCTAATGCTAATGTGACTTAAAGAAAGACATTTACTGTCAGATAATGCCAAAGCTGCTTCATTCTACTTGTGTGTGTGTGTGTGTGTGTGTGTGTGTGTGTGTGTGTGTGTGTGTGTGTGTGTGTGTGTGTGTGTGTGTGTGTGCGTGCGTGCGTGCGTGTGTGTGTGCCTCACCTGTCCGTCTGCACTGAAAGCCAGACAGGCGATGCCGTGTGTGTGTCCGTCACGCAGCAGAGACACAGTCTGGACGGTGAAGGTGTCCCACACACACACGTACGGATCCTTCCCCACCTGACCGGTGGCCACCAGGGAGCGCTCCGGGTGCAGCGCCAAGCTGGGGTGTGGGGGTGGGGTGGGGTGGGGTGGGGTGGGGGGTGGGGTTGGGGGGGGGGGGGGGGGGGGGGCACAGGTTTAATAGGTGTGAATCAACAGGTCCAGTCAATGGAAGCCATCAGACTGCTGGAGACGAACGGCTCCAACAAGTCTTAATGAAAACCAAAGCAACTCTGAGGAACAAATTTTCGTTCGTCCTGCAGATCCTGACGTCCGGTTACATCTCTGTGATCCCGTGACCTCTCAGAGCGACCTCTTATTTCTGAGGTACAAGGTGACAAAGTCAAGGTTTCACCCAAAAATTCCCACCTCAAAATGAACGGAAGTGAATAGAAGGTCGGGGGGGCATCTCGGCACTCGGAGTGAATTCAAGAGAGAACTGAGTTTTAGGAGGTTGTACATAAATGATCTTAATATATTTGTCGATGCTTCTGTTGGAAAGAAAAGAGGAGAAAACAATTCAGATATTTTAATGCTTGAAGCTTCCTAAAATAACTTTTGAAGAACAACAGAAGCATTCCTCCTGGAAATAAACTTCTTTCATCACTCATCTGATTCTGAGGGTCACCAAGACACAGCTAAAAATACACTGCTGCATGGCATCGCTAGCAGGTGTGTGTGTGTGTGTGTGTGTGTGTGTGTGTGTGTGTGTGTGTGTGTGTGTGTGTGTGTGTGAAAAAAGAAGCCGCAATAGGGACAGAAATAGAAACAGGTGTGTGAGCCATGAAGACATATTGATCTCTCTCTCTCTCACACACACACACACACACACACACACACACACACACACACACACACACACACACACACATGCACGACACACAAAACCTCCACAGCCAATCCGGTTGCTACCTGATGAGGTTCCCATGACGACCACATTGCCAAGGGCACCAGAGGTTGGAATATGAGTACAACATCTACGAGTCAAGGTCAAATAACACACACACACACACACACACACACACACACACACACACACACACACACACACACACACACACACACACACACACACACACACACACACACACACACACACACACACACACACACACACACACACACACACACACACACCTTTTCAGCTTTCATTTTGGCATATTTTCAACATCAGCATGTCAGGAAAAAGTTGTTGTTTCCCCACTGTAACTATGACTGTGGCTTTAACTGTAGCTGTAACTAAAGCTGTAGCTGTGACTGTTGCTGTGGATGTAGCTATGACTGTAGGCTGTAGTAGTGACAGCAGCTGTGACTGTCGCTGTAGCTGTGACTGTGGCCGTAGCCGTGTGACTGTGACTGTAGTTGTAGCTGTGACTGTAGCTGTAGCTGTGACTGTGATTGTGGCTGTAGCTGTGACTGTAACTGTGATTGTAGCTGTGACTGTAACTGTGACTGTCGCTGTGACTGTAGCTGTGACTGTAACTGTGATTGTAGCTGTGACTGTAACTGTGGCTGTCGCTGTGACTGTAGCTGTGACTATAGCTGTGGCTGTAGCTGTGATTGTAGCTGTGACTATGGCTGTAGCTGTGACTGTAGCTGGGATTGTGGCTGTGACTGCAGCTGTGACTGTTGCTGTGACTGTAGCTGTAGCTGTGACTGTTGCTGTGACTATTGCTATGACTGTGGCTGTAACTGTAGCTGTGACTGTAGCTGTAGCTGTGACTGTTGCTGTGGATGTAGCTATGACTGTAGGCTGTGATTGTGACTGTAGCTGTGACTAGCTGTGACTGTAGCTGTGACTGTAAATGTGATTGTAGCTGTGACCATGGCTGTAGCTGTGGCTGTGACTGTTGCTGTGACTGTTACTGTGGCTATAGCTGTGGCTGTAGCCGTGACTGTAGCTGTGGCTGTTTCTGTGACTGTAGCTGTGACTGTAACTGTGACTGTAGCTGTGACTGTGGCTGTAGCTGTGGCTGTTTCTGTGGCTGTAGCTGTGACTGTAGCTGTGACTGTAACTGTGGCTGTAGCTGTGACTGTAGCTCCTGAAATGCAGCTGTGTGATAATATGAGACAAGAGATCAATCAAATTTCATTTTTAACTATTGATAGCATTTCTAGTATTTGTAAAAGAATAATAAAACACAATAGATTTGCCGTATTTTACGCAGTATAAGGCGCATGTAAAAGCCTGTAATTTTCTCAAAATCCAACAGAGCGCCTTATAATTCGATGTGCCTTTTTGCGGGCATTATGGTAATCACCCTGATCATATGCGCAAACAACCTCTGCTTGCTAAGCTGCTAAGCTAGCTAGTTTAAACAGAACGGCACGCGGCTGCACAGCCGGCCGACGTGGGGAGTGGCTGGACGCCGGGCGGCAGCCTGCACGCTGCGACTCCGAGAACGGCCGGCCCCCGCCCGGCAGCCCACCGCCGGGACGCCGGGAGCGGCTGAGCTGTCGGTGGAGCACTTCACTCAGGAGACGGCAGCTGGCTGAACCCCGGTGACCGAGCGAGTTCGACCAGTCGTGGCCGCTCTGAGCTGCACATCCGTGAAGAGGAGCGATCCGCAGTCAGACTGGCTCTGATATGTCGCTTTACTCACACATTTCAACCGAGAATGTAACCACCGAGACTGCCAATATGTATTTCTCTCATACTATTCTATACATCCTATGCACCTTAAAATGTGGTGCACCCCATGTATGAATTTTTTTTTTTTTTATAAAAACCATTCATTGACTGTGCGCCTATTAATCCAGTGAGCCTTATAGTGCCGAAAATACGGTATATCAATAGATGACAGTACATTCATTTATAAGCCTGCCTTTGAATGACCAGGGCTCTATGACTGTATCTCTATCTGCTCTGTTGACCAGGGCTCCATGGCGGTATCTCTGTCATGTCACATGATGCACTTTGCACCAATCTGATTCCTTCTTTCCGTACACAAACGTGATGCTCAGTTGGACTCCAGCAGAGGGAAAACCAGCTGACTGGTGAATTACGGAAACCGAACCCTGCCTTATATAACTGTTAGTAACGGTAACGGTGTTGTAACTCTGGCAAAAGTAATTAGTTAGATTAATGGTAACTAAAAATGGAAACGCAGTGTATTTTCACGCAGTGACTTCCACCACTGCCCTCTACAGATATAAACTCTGGGCGTTCCACAGGGATCTCTTCTTGGTTCCCTACATTTTTTCACTGAATGTTCTTGCTGTTTGATGTGTGTGTACAGTGTGTGTCGGCGCAGTGCGGCAGTGGATTTAAACCCAAGCAGAGCTGTGGTGTGAGGCTGTTAGAGGGATGTTAGTTCTGCTTGATGCTTCAGCTTCATGCTTCTGTTACCAGAGCGCCCAGAGGGCTAATGCTAACGCTAACACTAAAGCTACAGGCTCATCAGCATCAATACACACTAATCCAACCAGCAGGATCACCGCAGGCCTCCTGAGGGTGTGTGCGTGTGTGTGTGTGTGTGTGTGTGTGTGTGTGTGTGTGTGTGTGTGTGTGTGTGTGTGTATTGCATCCATCACTCCCTGTGGGGTAGCAGTGTTGTTTTGTTGTCATTATTCTTGTTATTGTTTTGTCATCATTGTTTTGTTGTCATTGGGTGATTCATTTGTTGTTTTCGTCATTCCTGTTGATGCGTTGCGTTGTTGTCTTTGTTAGCAGCTTAGCTCACCGCCAATAACTCTTGGTATTGGCCAGCAATGCGTTCAGGGACGGCTCGGACATTCTGCCACCTGTCATAGGACCGTCAGTGAAGTTTGTAAAATCTGCTGCAGTTTGCAGTTTTCTTTAAAATACTTTTCCACCCCCGACTGAAGGTTTGAGCTTCTTTTGGATCAGTTGTTGTTATTTTGTCTGTTTTTGTTTGTCTTTTTCTGTGTGTTGTCATTAGGAGTTCCTTTAATCATAGATTCTGGGGGTCTGCCTGGGCGTCTTTAAACCCCAGTGATTTCATTGTAATTTGTAACTTCTGTAACTTGTTGCAATGACAATAAAATAGCATTTCATTCCTTTCCATTCCATTCTTATTTTGGATACTGTCAGGAATTCCTTTTTTATTCTTGACTATATTGTGTTGCACTTCTTGTTTTTTGCTGTTGTTGTCCTAATTGTGTATTTGTATTGGCTGGGTGTCTCTGCTTCACGATTCAGTTTGTTTAATTTTCTTCTCATTGTTAAAAGTCATGTGACGTCGGTGTGTCTCGTCGCAGCCGTTTCATATTTTGGTCCATAGATTTTATGAATTAAATAAATATTGTCATTTTTTGAAGCTGCTCATTACTTTGTGCCTCAATCTGGACATGAGAAAAGTTTTATGTATGAACGCACACAAACACACACACCCTCAGCAGGCCTGCGGTGATCCTGCTGGTTGGATGAGTGTGTAGTGATGCTGATGAGCCTGTAGCTGCTAGCTTTAGTATTAGCGTTAGCGTTAGCGTTAGCATTAGCCCTCTGGGCGCGCTGGTAACAGAAGCATGAAGCTGAAACATCAAGCAGAACTAACGTCCCTCTCACAGCCTCACACCGCAGCGCTGCTCGGGTTGAAGCCCACTGCCGCACCGCGCCGCGCCGACACGCTAACTTCTAAATTCCACACTGAGATAAAAACTTTTCCTCTGCGATGAATGAAGTGTTTCTGTTCTCATGAGCTGAAGGAGTTTTCTGCTAAAAAGGAATAAATCAGACGTCAGGCCATCCTCTCCATCCTCTCTGTTTCTCTTGGCTGGTTTTACTCAGTCGAGCATGAAAACCATTAAAACTGCACCAGCGACATAATGATGGGGGGGGGGGGGGGGGGGGGGGGGCCCTTCAGGCGACAAACAGGAAGTGGGACAGGAGAGAGAAAAGGAAGAAGAAAGGAGGAAGGATGTGCACTGATGGATGAACACACACACACACACACACACACACACACACACACACTGAAAAGACAGATCTGTCCGCTGGTCAGAGTTCAGGATCCTCCTGGTTAGCTGGTTACCGGTTAGTGAACTGATCCATCGAACAGAATGAGTCCAGTCAGAATCCTCCAGCCGGTCCAGACCAGCACCAGGCTTCTGAAGACCTCCAGCTCCACGGGACCAGATCCTCCAAGGCTGAGTCCACGGAGACCAGGTCTCTCCAGGTGGATGAGTTCAGGTACCTGAGGTCTTCCTCAGAGGGATGGAGGCTGAGATGAGCCTCCTCTGCAGGGTGGAGGCTCTCAGGACGCCTCCTGCTGGTCTCCGTCAGAGGTTCACCAGGGAGAGTCATCTGGGAGGAGAACCAGGAGGGTCCAGGACCTGCTGCAGGGGTTCTCCAGACCCAGAGGAGGGTCCAGGACCTGCTGCAGGGGTTCTCCAGACCCAGAGGAGGGTCCAGGACCTGCTGCAGGGGTTCTCCAGACCCAGAGGAGGGTCCAGGACCTGCTGCAGGGGTTCCATATCCTCCTCCTCCAAACCGAGACCAGATGGACTCAGGAGGACAGAAGATGATTCAGGACTGGATCCTGGGTCAGATCTGAGGAGTGAACGTTAAGGGGCGCGGTGGAGCAGTGGGTGAGAGAGCAGCCCGACGGTGAAGACGAAGTCCAACCTTCATCATCATCATCATCATCATTCTGATTAAACTACAACTCCAAATGTGGAGGAATGAAGGCTCCTGAGGGTCTGCCCTGCTGCTGGGATGACTCACTGGACACACCAGGTGTGTGTGTGTGTGTGTGTGTGTGTGTGTGTGTGTGTGTGTGTGTCCTCCATTCACTCTGATTTGCTCTCATTTTTCCACACTCAGAATCCTAAAGTCTACGAGTTCTCTCTGCAGGTCAGATTAAATTCCTCCTGAGTCACAAACTGTTTTACCGAAGGAGGCGAGACGCTGCGCTGGAGAGGAGGAAGATGCTCTAAATCTGGATGTTAGAGGAGGAAGATGCTCTAAATCTGGATGTTAGAGGAGGAAGATGCTCTAAATCTGGATGTTAGAGGAGGAAGATGCTCTAAATCTGGATGTTAGAGGAGGAAGATGCTCTAAATCTGGATGTTAGAGGAGGAAGATGCTTCAAGTTAATTAACCTCACAAAAAACATATTTTGTGATTGGGCACCATTTGAAAGACATGATGATACACACACACACACACACACACACACACACACACACACACACACACACACACACACACACACACGCCCACGCCCGGGCTCACCTGATGATGTCGTCGTCGTGGCCCAGGTAGAACCTCTGGCTGTGCTCCCGGGTGTTGTAAACGACCCCGACTCCGGCCACGAAGTACACCAGCTCCTTGCCGGCGGTGTAGTACAGGTTGTTCCGGCACTGGTGGCCCCGGTACCCGTAGACCCAGTCCAGCCTGAGCCGGCAGCCCGGGGCGCTCCGCTCCGACATGCTCACTCATCTGCCGGGTCTCCAGGAACTCCTGCTGGAACCTTCTGCTGGAACCTCCCCCAAGACTATAATCCAGCTGTTTTTAGTTTTAGTTTTTTTTTTTTTTTGCCTGTATTACTCAAATCCCCAGCAATTTGATTTTTATCGATTCTTCATCATTAAATTAAAAAAAGAGCTTCATTTATTTTACAGCAGATTAATAAAAGTAAAAGTGAGTTAATCTGAGCAGATTGAAGCTTCTTCTTCATTCCAGATTGAGTCATTTTGCTCCATCTGGTGTCAGAGAAGTAATCTATTACACTTTCTGTTACGGGGAAAACGGAGAAGCTGTCTCTTTTCCCTTCTGCTCTGTGTGTTTGTGGCGTTTTGGCTTCTAATCCAGCAGAGGAATCATCTCATCTTCTGAGTTTGGATCTTCTGGGAGGTTTTATCCTCCACTTTCTCCACACATCTGCAGACTTCTCAGTATTTCCTCAAAATAAAACAAAGAGCACATCTTCTGGAGAATAAATGGAAAAAAAAAAAAAAAAAACAGCAACTGATGCTGGATTTCACTCGTGGAATATGTAATCCCCCATCACGATAATCCGGACCGCTTCTCCCGCCGCGTCCCCGCCCGGTGCGGCTCATTCACAAAAACCCACGGCGTCCAGCAGAAAGCAGCGTCTTCCCACCGGGAGGCTCCGGTCCCGCAGACCGGGTCCGCGCGAGGAGGAGCGGCGGCGGGGCGGCGGCGGCGCGCGGCGGGTCCCCGCTGCACGAGCCGCTTCAGACGCTCTCAGACGCTCCAGACCTCCGCGAGCTCAGGACGCTTCCTCCACAGACTCCGCTCTGACAGCAGGAGACGTCAAGAGGCGCGCAGGCACGCGTCACGCGCGACTTCCGGTCCCGCTCTCAAAAATAAGGGCCCAAAAATAAACAGAAATGTATTGTTATTAGCGAAATAAATAAAAGAATGAAGAAATGGACAAAAATAACAAACAGCTATCAATTTTGAATTAATTCTAAAAGAGGTGTAAAAAAAATCACACACACACACACACACACACACACACACACACACACACACACACACAGGAGAGAGAACGAAAAACACACACACACACCTCTTATTTCACAAACTTCTCTCATTTTTTTCAAGTTTAAACTCTCATGTGTTCAGTTTTTAATTTAAATTCACATTTTAAAGTCAAAATAATAAAACACGCTTTATAAAATGGCGCCCATACATTAAAAGATTATTTATAACCAGCTATGATTATAAAACTATTCAAAATAATCTCTTGAAATGATGTTTTTCTTGTGAAAGGACAACCCTCTTACTTCCTGTTAGTGTGCCGCGTGTCGCGCGCTCAATCTACTCCGGCGAGCACGCGCGGCCCGCAAAGCACCACGGGGGATGTAGTTGTTTGATTAAAAGTGACCGAACTGAGAGAGAAGGCGGGACGCTGTCAAAACTACACATCCCAGCATGCACCGCGCGGAGAGGCGCTGTCCGCGGTGCTGAAGGCTGAAAAGACACAAACTCAGAAAACAGACAGAGCGGCACAGACGTGAGCTGCTCACCGATAAAAATACTTGTTTAAAAAGTTTTCTAATACAAGAAAGAAAAACAAGAGAACACTTTGACCTCAGGAAGATGGACGGATTTCACTTTTCATACTAACGACTTTCACAGATTATGAAGACAATCTAAGGAGATTTATCTCTTTTATGAAGAAAAAAATTA
>NC_043757.1:2524729-2544729 GCF_902148845.1 Salarias fasciatus
TTAGACCCATTAGAATTTTAATTTAGGAATAAAATATTCGAGTTTCAGCTGAAAGCTCAATAAAAGTCGCACAGACTTTCAGAGCACTTTATCGTAGCTCATGGAGGAAGAATTTATTTCCTAATGTTTGAAACTTTACAGGGAGATTATTGCATTAGAGCTTTCAGCAGAGTCAACTCGAAGTGGTTTGGTATTAAAAGCTCTGGCGCCATCTCATGATCTTAGTGTAGAAATTAAAATCAGATGGATTCTCAATTACCTTAACAGGATTTAAAATGGGACTCTGAGGCTGAAGTCATTTTTAGAGCTTTCACTAAAAGATTGATAAATCTGGTCAGCTAGCTGACTCACTACTGAACCCCAGTGCACAAATTCATCATCTGTATGAATACCTGCAGGCTTTGTTCAGGTTTTCTTTAAATATACAACACAATTGTGACAGCGCTGAGTCACTCAGTCTTTGAATAAAATAAAAGTGAATAAATCACTTTTCATTTCAAGACATGTAAGAAAAAACTAAGTATATAAGTTGGTTAAGATTTACATTTTTGTCATAGTTTAGGGTTGTAATTGCTTAATTTGTCCCACAGTGTTCATTAGAGTACCGCAATATGCCGATGACACCATGACTTTTATCAGACATTGAAAAACTTCTATATAAGACCTAAACAGGTGGAAAATCACTGTTCCTTGTGTTTTCATTTCCATGTATTCAGTTCTAGTCGTCAAAACAAAGACACTGAGTAACAACAAGCAGTGGCGATTCTGCTCGTTTCACTCAACATGAAGTTTAAAGATGAAACTGATCGAGACAAAAATCCAACTGAGGCACTGAAATGGTGATGAAGGTGGAGGTGGAGGCATGCAACGACACAACAGACACAGAGACACAAATCAGGACGGGTCAGGGTGAGAGGATGAGTCTGAACGGGTTTATTCTCATGTGTGTTAGTAAAAAACAAACAAACAAACAAACAAAAGAAAATAATGACAGCTCCATGGACATGCAACACAAACCAGGAGGAGGAACAACAGTGACACCATGAAAACACACACACACACACACACACACACACACACACAATGACATCAGTGATGTAAACGTCTGCAGGATGTTGGGATGGATTTTTATAACAATGCATGATGGGAAACAGGATGATGGTGAACAGAAAGTACATCTTTATCCAGAAAACCTCGGTGTTAATAAGAAACTACTGCAAACGTTCAACACACAAACTACTCAAATGAGCCTTTAAAGGAACAATGTTTCTTTCCCTCTAAGTTAATCTTTATTTTTATAAATTTTCTTTCTTGCATTTAAAAGGTTAAAATACACCCATCACTGCACCAAGTTATTGATAAAGTTTCACGATTAAACTCAAAAAAGCTTGAAAATGTTAAATTTAAGACCTATAACAATAAGACATGAGCTCTTTGTACATAAATCTTTGTATTCAGACTTCCTCTGTTCGTTTTGGGAACTTTTTGCTCATTTGTAGCCCCGATATGCTGATGATACCATGATATGCGTTAGAGACTGAACAGACGAAATACCTACGATACAAAACTGTTGGGGTTTTTGTGTATTTTCATGTGTTCATGTTCCACAGGGTGAGTTTGTAAAGGATGACGTAGACGAGCAGAAAGACTAACAGCTGAGGGGAGATAATGACGGGAGTGTCGGGCTGAGAGAGAGAGAGAGGAGAGAGAGAGAGAGAGAGACGGGGGAAGGCAGGGGTGAAAACCGGCTGTACTCAGGGTGTGTGCATGTGTGTGTGTGTGTGTGTGTGTGCGTGTGGTGCCACACAACATTCATTCAGTCACACACACAGCAGACATGGATTCGTACCTTCAGTCGTGGTTTAAAGAGCACCATGTTATCATGTTTGAATTATCTACCCTCCTCATTCTACTTCTACCATCTTTTATTGACTGATTTTTTTTTTTTACATTTATTTAATTTCTCTCATCAAACACATTAAATACAAAATGTTAGACAGACCGGAGGAAACAGAACAACAGGAATTCATGAAGAATGTGACTTAGAAAAGCTTCACCACTTCCTGGTTTGACATCACTTCCTGTGAGGAGTTTGGATGAAGTGAAGCGTTCATGTCCGCCTGGATCCTCACACCAGCGCTCCAACCTCACGGTCATTTTGAGATCTTAGTCAGAACTTTAGCTTGTTTTATGTGCATTTAACACAAGTTTTGGACAGTTTTTGCATGTATTTGATTTCTTCGTCTGCAGTAATATTATGAAGAATTTTTCGGACTTAAACAGGTTTTTGAAATAATTGAGACCAGTCCTGCGTGTTTCTTTTTTTGGCTGGTTTGATGATTTTGTAATCATTTCCTCAAAATTATTTGTGAGTTGTCACAAAGTAGAAACGAAACGACGGTTTGAGGCGTTCAATTTGTCTCCAAATTCCTCTGGTCTCAGTCAAATCAAGCATCTGTGGGACGTGAAGGACAGGCCGGTCCTGTCAGCAGCCACACACACACAGGACGGAGGTGAGGCGGCTGGACGTGAGGCGTCAGGTGGACGTGAAGGAACCGGCGCCGCTGGAGGAACCGTCTCCTCACCTGACTGGTCCATTTACCCCAAAGTTCATTAATAAGGAAACACTTAAAGATCAGCCTCCTCAGGCAGTGTGTGTGTGTGTGTGTGTGTGTGTGTGTGTGTGTGTGTGTGTGTGTGTGTGTGTCAGGGTGCGGTCCTGCGGCTCTGCAGGGTGCTGCTGTATTTCTGGTAGGCGGGCGAGCGGTAACTAACCCGAGGAGACTCCTGATCGGACGGCAGCCCGTTCTGAGACAGCGGCTCGCCCTCCCTGCAGACACACACAAACACACAATCAGACACACAAACACAATCAGCCACACGACAACACAAGGAGCAATTTATAATCAGTAGTTTATTCCAAAACTTTGTGTGGACTGAACCAGCAGCAGGATCATGACCATGTTCTTAATAGTTGAAGGGATTTCAACCGTTTCCCAAATATCCAGTTGGTTTTTATCAGTATTTCCACTTTAAACATGTGTAACTAGTTACTTCAAGAACAATACAGACGAGAAGAAAAGCGGGGAGCGTTTCGAGGTGTGTGTGTGTGTGTGTGTGTGTGTGTGTGTGTGTGTGTGTGTGTCTGTGTGTGTGTGTGTACCTCTGCTGAGCTACAGCGTCTGCAGACTGAGCCTCGGCAGGTGGGGGTTGTCTCCTCCTCTCTTCTTCCTCTTGCCTTCTTCTCACTTCCAATAACTCCATCTGCACACAAGCACACCATCAACCCTCCTCCTCCTCCTCCTCCTCCTCCTCCTCCTCCTCCGCCTGAAGGTGGCGCCGCCTCACCGTGGTCAGCCTCTCCAGCGCGGCGAATCTCTCCTCCCAGGTGGCGGCGGACTTCTCGAAGGCCTCGTGGCGTTTGATGAGCTTCTCCACCTCGTCCACGCTCTGGCCGATCTCCCTGCTGGACAGGTAGGGCTCCTGGCCCAGCAGCCAGGCCTCGGCCACGCCGGCGTCCCGCGAGAACTGGTGCACCTCCAGCACTGCACACACTCACACAGGTCAGGCTCGGCCCGGAAAACACCGGGAAACGGAGTCCGAGGGGGCGGAGCCTCACCCAGCCGCAGCCACTCCCATCTGTCCTCCCACTTGTCAATCATCTCTTTCCTCTTGTCCGTCAACTGAAGCAACTTTTCCTTAATCTGAGGGGAGAAAATGTGTCAGCAGGACGAAACAAACACAAAACGTCTGAGCATCAACATCTTGAGCTTCCTACAAATTTTTAATTCGATTCTGCTGACATTTGGTTTTGGGAAACATTTGTCTTGCTTTCTCTTCAGTTAAATGCAGTGGAATCTGAGGACACACAGAGACGTCTAGTGGACACAGATGGGATTGACCAGTGTGTCTTTTCAGATACACTTTTCTTCTTCATGTAATTAACCTGAGCAGCCAGCAGGGGGCAGTGGACTGGTTGAGCGGCAGTTCTTCCTCACCTCCTCTGAAGCGTAGTGTTTGCGAGCCAGCAGAGCTTTTCCCAGCTCGATGCACGAAGTGAAGCTGTCGTTCCGAGCGTCGATCTCTGCTTTGATGCCCTGGTGGTTGTTCATGAGAAGCTCCACGGAGGACACATCTCTGGACAGACACACACACACACACGCACACACACACACATTTGTTTGGTCTCAATCAATATTATCATGATTGGTTTTGAGACTAATGACTGTCATTGCACTGTTTCTGCAGAGCCGCCCCGGAAGCCCTCCCTCTGCCCCTGACCCATGTGGCCCCCCATGCCCCCCTCCCTGGCACCCCATGCGGCCCCCCCCACCTGGGCTTCTCCTGGGCCTCGATGAGCCGGATCACGTCCTCCATCCACAGCAGCAGGTCCCTCACCAGGCTGAAGAAGCGGAACTTGTCTCCGGTGTCGAGGAGTTTGACCCGCCGGCCCTCCACCGCCTCCAGCAGGCTCTTCCAGGCCTCCAGCACCTGGGGGGTGGAGGGGGGACAGAAACATGGAGGCTTCATGTCACATCCCACCGAGCTGCAGGGGAAAACTGCAGGAACAGGACGGAAGCAAAGGAACGGGCTGCAGAGGCAGAAGCTCCGGCTGCAGGGCGACAGGGCAACATTCACCGTCTGGGAACGTCTGGTCTCTGCTCCAGGTCGGAGCTCAGTCTGCCACTCTGGCAGCTTTCATTTATAAAATGATGACCATGAAGGTTGGTGCTTTTAAAACCAGTTTGAAGGTCATTTTGAGCTTCTGGAATCGTCTCAGTGTGGTTCTTGGACTACCGTTGAGCGACTTGTGGACTGAGTTTGTGTCTCTTTCGTCAGCTTCACAATCAGTTCTACTCACTGAACCTCAAAGACTTTACCGTGGACTGAAAAAGCCTCGTTCAGTCGTGGTGCTGGCGTGGAGGAGGGGCTCCACCTGAGCCTCTCCAGTAATCCAGAGTTTTGGCATCTGGAACATCGTGTTCAGCACACAGTCATACTGGGCGACTTTAACGGTGACGTTGGAAACGACTGGGTAACCTGGAAGGAGGTGACTGAGAGGAACGACCCGACAGATCTGAGCCTGAGTTTTGAGTCTTCTGTGTTTGTCCAAACAAACACCATGTTCCAACACAAGGATGCTCAGAAGTGTCCTTGGTACCAGAGCTCCTCGATCATCGACTTGAGACCGTTTGTTCTGGATCCTGTTGAAGAGAGGTGCAGAGCTTCGACTGATCACCATCTGGTGGTGAGTTGGATCAGGTGGCAGGAAGACTGCAGACCAGATCCGACAGACCCAGGTACATAGTGAGGATCTGCTGGGAAAGACTAGCAGAGGACTCTGCCCCAAATGATTTCAACTCCCACCTCTGTGAGATCTTCTCTCATGGACCAGAGGCGATTGAGGACATGAAGTCCCAGTGGACCCTGTTCAAGATCTCCATTAGCAGTTATGGCCAGAAGCTCGTTGGTGTTTGTCATGGCGGCAACCAAGAACACAGCGGTGGACATCAAGAAGCTGTCAAAGCTAATGAGGGCCTGGTTGTCTCAGAGGACTCCAAACACAGCAGACAGGTCTGGACGGGAGAGGGGTCGTGTGTTTTGAGGCTGTTCTAACACTTGACCAGTAGTGTCACGATATAGATTAATTCTGGATACTTTATGAAGTTTGACATTAAAAAAGAAATCCAGAAAATTCATCCATAGAATTAAGAATTTATTTTTGTTTGCACGTTTATGATAAAGTCTACAAGAGCTGATCTCTGTAGTGCTAAACTCGTCTTTGCCGAGTCATCACGTGTAGACTTTAGCATTTATGTGTTAGCGCATTGATGCCACAGTCTATGGGTGCTGACGTCTGTAGCGCTGACGCAGTAAGGCTAATCCTAGCTCAATCAGCACCCAGACTTGATGGACAAACAGCTCCAAATGTCTGCAAGCAAATAAGCTAACTGACTGCAGCTCAGAAGCTCAATATCTAAGAAAAAGCCAATAAGCAGTTAACAAGCTAACTAATGATCCATTCACAAGCTGACAGACTCACAGGCTAACTAACAAGTAACCAACAAGCTAACTAGCAGCTAACAAGTGAACTAATAAGCCGTGCGCAAGCTAACTGACTGACAAGTGGCTCACAGGCGAGCTGAGAGGTAACTAAAGAGCTAACTAATTAGCAGCTAAGAAGTTAACAAACAAGCTGACAGACCACGGCTCCTAATCTAACTATCTAAAGAATAACGTATGTCTTAGTTGAAAACCAAGCAGGTAACAAGTGTCTAAGCTGGAGCAGCTCGCTCTGATAGCATCTAGCTATGATTGCAGCTAACTCTCACAGCGGGAAGCAGCTCACCTCTCTGACTCAGCATGACAACACTGCGTTTGCAAACTACAGGGCCGTTTGTTCTGACGTTCTCGGAGGCCCAGGCGGGTGGAGCTTACATTCGATTGACATTGGTGCAGTGAATTGAGAGGCAGCGCTGAGGTTTTTGTGCAGAAATCCGCCCGTGCAGCGATCTGAGAAAGACGGAAACAAACCGTGGGAGCGTTTGCAAACCGGCGCCCGACGCCGGGAACCCACCGAGCCGCATGGAAACGACTAAAATGTCTCAAAGACCCGTCGACATTTTAGTGTCAACTGAAAGTCGAAAAGTGCAGCCAAAAAAGAAGATGACGATGCAAAGCCGACGTTTTTCTGGCAAAACGGAGTCTCACCTCTCCCTTTCTCTTCTGGGCGGGTGTGCAGGGACACACAGGACACACGGGATCAGAACACAGCCCCACACTCAGAGCTCAGCATCATCAGCATATTCAACATCATCATCACCATCATGTGCGACAGCCGCGGCTCGTCGGCGACCCATCACGAAGTCACTTCTTTGGAAAGTGAATCTGGTCTATATCTCTCTGTCTGTGCGTGCAGCAGCAGCTCAGCGTGCATCGCTCTCGGGAGTTTCCTGACGCCATTCGGGGATGACTCACCTCGCCCTCCCTCTTCTGGATGTCGTCGGCTTTGTCTCCGGCGTACGCCGACTGCAGACGCACGGCGTCCTCCTGAAGCTGCCGCACCTACATCACAAAAAAGACACAGTTAGCTGGACTTCACACCCGAGGAAAGAAACTATCTAAAGCTCCACAAGTATCAAGAAGATAGAAGAAGTTATTCAACAACCGCAGACACTGAAAAACTAAAGTTATCAAAGTAAAATATCGTAATACATCATGATATCACAATATATCGCGATAATATTGTATCGCGACCGAAGTATTGTGAAGCATATCATAATGTGAGGCCCTTGCCAACACACACCCCGAGTATAAACCCGTGTTTTTAGTCTGAATAGAAATGTGCGTGTGCTGTACCTGCGTGCCCAGGGCCTGGATGTCGTGTTCGAAGGTGGTGTGCATCCTCTGCAGCGTCTCCACCGTGTTCTGGTCGCGGCCCAGCTCCTCGGGGAGCTTCTTGTGTTTGTCCAGGATGCGGTTGAGGATCTCCTTGGCGTCGTGGTAGAACTTGTGCAGCTCGTAGGAGGCGGCCAGGATCTGTGTGCGCGTGTCGATGAGCTCCAGCAGGTCGGCCCAGGCCTCGTTCAGCCCGTCCTTCCACTCCGCGATGGTGGCGGCGTCGCCGTGACCCGAGTTGATCAGGTCGTCGGCGAGCCGGTTGACGGCGTCCACGCGCTCCTGCCCGATGTTCCCCGTGTCCCGGGCGAACTCTCTGAAGCGCTCCTGCAGCATCTGCAGGGGAAGGTCGCACAAGGTCACACAGAGTTAACTAAGATCACACAGGGAAAAACAGGGTCACATATGTCTTTGCTCTATGTGTGCGTGTGTGTGTGTGTGTGTGTGTGTGGTACTGACGGTCACGTGCTCGTAGTCCTGCCCCAGCTCATGCGATCCAGCCACCACCTCCCGCTCGGCGATCCACTGCTCCAGGTCGTCCACCTCTCGGTTGAGCTGGAAGAGGCGGAAGCGCTCGTCCAGTTTCCCGCGGCGCTCCTCGGACAGATCCTTCAGCCCGGCGTACAGCTTGTCCACCTGAGACTGACGCATGCCGATTCGCTCGCTGCAGGACGGAGAGAGAGACGGACCAAACTTAGAAGAGCTCGCCTGACATCCACAAACACACACCTTTACGCAGACGACACTCTCTTCTATATCGCTGAACCTACAGCTAAAATCAACTGAAGAGCTTTTACTTTTAAGGACTGTTTGACTCGCAGACGTTCTACAGACGTGAGGATCAGAATAACCTCAGCACACTGAGCCCCCCTCACCTGTCGGGGTGCCCTGCAGCCACCAGGCCTCGGCTGGTGCTGGACAGCTGGTGGACGGTGTCGGCGTAGTCTTCCACCGCCTGCTCCAGGATCTGGTGCTTCTTCAGCATGGCCACCGAGCTCTGCTCGTCCTGAGGGACACACAGACTCGTCATTCCCATGGGACACGTTTCCAGGTGGACCTGTACGGTCCAGAGTCTGCAGGGCGGCGTCCCGGCGGCCCTCGGGCGGCGCTCACCTTGGCCTTCTCCTCAGACATCATGTACAGCTCCTGCTCGCTCATCCAGGCCTCGGCCTCGGCGGCGTCGAAGTAGTACTGCTGCGCCTCGTGGGCCTCGCTGAGCCGGGCGTGGCGCTTCTCCGTCTCCTTGCGGATCTGCTCCCACAGCGCCTGCAGCTCCGACAGGCGCTGGCGCAGCGGCTCGCCCGTCGGACTCCCGTCACGCAGCACGTGCTTGCCGCGCTCGAAGATGTCGTCGAAACGAGGCTGGTGGCCCTGGATCTCCTTCTGCAGGGTCTGCAGGGGTCAGAGGTCACAGAGGGGTCAGAGAGCAGTCAGGATGGGATGGGTGTGTGTCTGTGTGTGTGTCTCTCAGTGTGTACCTGGTTCTTCTTGATGAGCAGCTGCACAGTTTGCAGGTTGTGTCCGTGGTCTGTGGATGTGGCCAGAGGCATCCTCTCCTCCACCCACAGCTACACACACAAAGATGGAGCATCTTTAATAACTCCACCTCATTATGTACTCCTTCTTATTCTCCATTCTTGAATCACTCAGCATTTTCTTGTTGGATTTCAAGCTCCTATCTGTTATCGACTAACTGTCCTGCGCCGCCGACTCCAGTTTTCACCCTCAGATGCTAACTTCTATCTTTAGCATCGCTGATATGCGACACTCACTTCTTACTCTCTGGATATTTGTTAAGTACACAATTAGAATATGTCAGATAGCTTTTTAACTTAAAGTCTATCAACTCTCATCATGCTAAAGTAACTCGTTCACTAAAGACTCCTTCAGTATTTCTCGCTGGGTGTCAGTAAATCTTTACTTGACTAACTTTGAACTGTGACACATTTTAAATATGTTTGATTGGACTTAAGGGCATCTTTAAAAATGAACTATTAACAAGGTTTATACCGATAACTAGCTCCTTCATCACAACAGTAAACTAACCGCCTCTGTAACTCTTGGTTAATTCGGAGTTAGCCTGCGCAGCGCTGCAGAAACTTCCCCCGCCAACACTTTTGGTTCCTTTTTCAGCCTCGTGTTTGAAAAGCAGGTGACTCACGATCTCGTCCTCCACGTCCCGGTTGAACTGGTGGATTTCCCGGGACGCCATCAGGTTGTCTCTCCTCTTCTGCAGCGGCGCCTGCAGCGACTGGAACTTGCTCTCCACGCTCCTCCTCTGGCCGTCCACCTCCTCCGAGCCCTTCCCCTCCTGGCTGAGGGCCTGCGACTGCGTCTGCAGCTCCTCCACCTCCTTCTGACGCACCTCCACCTGGCTCTCCAGCATCTGGGGAGGAGGGAGGGAGACGGTTTAATTCAGATGCAGCTGTAGTGAGGTGTGTGTGTGTGTGTGTGTGTGTGTGTGTGTGCGCCTGCAGGACCTGTAAACGTCTCCACCTGAACCTCAGATGTGTGTTTTCTCTTCAGCCTGCCTGTCGAGTTCTAAACGTTCCGCGAGTCTCGGTTTGACCTGGCCCGCTCTGCCAGAAGCAGAAGAAGAGCTTCCTCTTTCACTTCTGTGCTGCTGTGTGTCGGAGGAAGAGAGACTCTCACCTGCTGCTTCTTCAGCAGGATGTTGACGGACGTCAGGTCCTTGCCGTAGTCGTCGGACTGCAGCTGTCCCTCCAGGCCGGCCAGCCACTTGTCCAGGTCGGCGCAGCTCTGCGTGAACAGCTCCGCCTTGTTGGCGTCGAACAGACACTTGGCTTTGGTCTGCGTGGTGGACTCCAGGTCCTGCCACATGGTCTTCAGCGACGCCAGCTTCTCTTTCGCCATGGCCTCCGTCTCTGGCTTCTCCGCCATCAGAGCCTGACCGTCCTGGAGGACGGAGTCAGAAAGCAAAGACGTCAGTCTGTTAAAGGAAAACTACGAGGTACAAATGAATTAAAGAGCCCAAAGGAGGCGCCTCGCGGCTGCTTGTGGTCGTCTCATGTCTGCGTTCGTCTCGTGTCCGTCCCGCCGTCCCACCTTGTCGATCTTGTCCAGCCACTCCTTGTTGGACTGCAGCTCGGCCATGAACGCCTGATGTTTCAGCCACTTGCTGTGGAGGTTTCTGGCCTCGTCGTACGACATGTCCTGAGCGGTCAGCATCTTCTCGTTGATCCAGAGGGACAGCTGAGGGGACAGGAGCAGGACGTGACCTCAGGTAACCGCACACACACACACACACACACACCCACACACACACACAGTTTACCTCCTGGCAGTCCTGCAGGAACTTCTGCAGGTCCCGGTTGTCCTTCAGCCGGCTCAGCAGGTCGCTGGCAGCCGCCCGGTTCTTCTTGTGTCTGCAGAACAGAACCGAGACGATGAAACGGCGCCAGCAGAGCCGGATCGCACACCGACCACACACAGGCAGACTTCAGCCGCGTGGTGGCAGCACGGGGTCACCTCTGGTCGATGGAGTCCACCTTCTCCTGGATGCGCTCGGCGTTGACGTTGCCGTCGGCCACCAGGCGGCGTCCCGTGTCCACCACGCCGCTGATCTTCTCCTCGTTGGCGTCCATGGTGGTCATGAAGTCCTCCTGCTTCTTGATGGCGGCCTCGGCGCCCTCCAGGGTGGTGGGCATCTCGGTGTGGGCCAGGACGTACTCCTGGACCCGAGACGGGGACACGTTAGAGCCCGGCGGGTGCGTCGGGGTCCGGCGGACTCCGAGGGTCTCACCTGGTTGTTGAGGAAGGCCTCGGCCTGCTTGGTGTCCCTCAGGAACAGCTGGTAGGCGTGAGACTGGGACAGCAGGTTCTGCCGGTTCTCCCACATCTTGTGCAGCTCATTCCAGCCGGTGTCGAGCGCCTGCAGCCGCTGCCGCAGGAACATGTACTGCGCGTCCGTCTGGCCCTGCGTCACCATCTCGCCCATGTCCCGCATCTTCTGGTAGTCCTCCTCGTAGTTGCGGATCTCGTTCTTGATGCCCTCGTGCTGGGCCAGCAGCTTCTCGGCCTCGGCCAGCGTGTTGGGCATGTCCTCGGAGGCGATGGCGGTCTGCGTGCGCGACAGCCAGGACTGGAAGTCGTCCAGGTCCCGCAGGAACTGCTGCAGCTTGCTGGCCTCGCCCAGGCTCTCCTCGCGGTTCTTCAAGGTGTCCTTCATCTCGTCCCACACCACGGTGATCTCGGCCAGCCCGCCTCGGATGGCGTCGGACTGCTCCGGGTGATCGGAGCCCAGGCGCTCCGCCTCCTTTCCCAGGTCTCCCAGCTTGTCCTCGATGGCGGCCAGGTCGCGCTCCATCCCCGTCAGCTTCCTCTGCAGCGCCATGACCCCGGCCAGGTCGTTCCCCAGCTCCTGGGTGGACTCGATGACCTGCAGGAGGACCCGGACAGGAAGTTACCGAGACGGAAGACTCCAACACACCGACGGATGGACGGGGACTCCCAGCACCTTGGTCTTCTCTTTGATCCAGGACTTGGTCTCGTTGCACTCCAGGTGGTAATTCTGGACCCCCAGGGCCGAGTTCAGGCTGTCTTTCTTCTGGTCCACCAGGTCTCTGAACTGACTCCACCTGCAGGAGCATCAACCGGACTGAGGCTCATCTGAAACTACCTGAAGAATCCCAATACCAGATCATCCCAGTAGAAGTACCCAATAATCCCAATAAAAGAACGAGATAATCTGAGTAAAACTACCACTTTAATCTGAATAAAGCCACAAAACATCCAGTAATCTGAGTAAACTCCTGAGTCTGACTTAGATCCCTGTCGAGGAACAGGTTTGATGAGACACAGGATCAGGTTTAATCCCGACTTGTGACCTGGCTTGGGACCCATTGGAAGATCCGGTTTTTGACCTGGTTTTGTCCTGGTTCAGGACATGGTTCAGTAACTGATTCAGAACCAGGATAAGTTCCTTGCTCAGGACCTGGTCCGGGACCTAGACCAGGATCAGGGTCAGTACCTGGTGTTGAGCTTGTCCTGCTGGGCTTTGATCTCCTTCTCGCTGGGATGTCCGCTGTGGATCAGCTGCCGGGCGACCTGGTTGACCACGGCGACGCGGGACGCCTGGTTGTTCATCTCCGGCTCCAGACTCTCGAACCTGGGTTCAGAAAGCACACACACACACACACACACACACACACACACATCCGGTTCAGATTGAACAGATGAGGCTCGGTTGTGTCTGCTGCCGCCGGGTCCGGGTCTTACCGGTGCTGGACCACCTCCAGGTCCTCCAGCTTCTCGGGGATCTCCATGCTGTTGAGCCACTGCTCCTTCTCGTCGATCCAGACCTGGCAGGCGTTGGCCTCGCTCAGCATCTTGTAGAGCGCCAGCGCGTCCTGCAGCGCCTGCTTGCGGAGCCGGGTCAGCTCCGCCACCTCCTTGTAGCGCTCCTCGATGCCGGCCAGCCGGCTCCGCACCTCCTCGGAGTCGGCCTTCTCGGGCGGCAGCGTGCGCGACTGCTCGTGCAGCGCCTCGATGACGGGCCGGTAGCTGGAGATCTCCTCCGCCACGTCTTTGTGCTTCTTCACCAGCGCCTGGGTGGAGAACTCGTCGTGGCCGACGTCCACGCTGGAGACGATGCGCAGCACGTCCAGCATCCACGTGTCGATGTCGTCGGCGTCCGCCTGCACGGACACAGCGTCTCATGAACGTCGGCGCAGAAAACTCTCCCATCGTCAAACCAGACGAAACTTTAACGTCGAAAACGTCTGGAGCTGCAGCCTGCTCACGATCATCACACTCCAATTTATGATGAAGTTTCACATTTTATATGAAAACTTCATTTGTCCCTGAATTAACAGCACGGTTAGGGTTAATTAAACCATAAAAACATTAAAAAAAAATGCTTAAATTGGGTCATGTGCTGTTATTTCCATTTGGGATGTCTGTCGCTACATTTATGACAGATAACTTTTAATAGATTGATGTGTGTTTGTCATTTTTTTCTTTCCCTTTTTTTTCTTTTATTTTATTTTTAATTTGTCTTAGTTCAATATGTTATGTTTATCATTATTATTTTTTTATGTTTTCTCCTTTTTATTGTTGTTAAGGATTTCTCTCATATAAACCTTTTTGCAAATGTTCATGTTAAATTGTATATCCCTGCAAAATTCAATAAAAAAAAAAAATTGAAAAAAAAAATGTTTAAATCAAATAAAAACAGGAAAAAATTAGAACCAAAAAGAGAAGTTTTACATTTTTTAATAATTTTAAATGTAGTTAAAAAGTAGAATACTAAATAATTAACACAAAAAATAATAACACAATGCTTTATAATAGGAAAATCATAATGATAATAAATAATACGAAGGTAATTATTCAAAATCATTAGAAATATTATTTCAATAATGAAATAATTATTTTTCAAAATATCGATATAATTAATTTAGAATAACATTGATCATTATATAAATATTATACATAAATATTTTAGATAAAATAGATAAATATAATTAGATAAATACATATAGATAATTAGAATTACTTATTTATTCAAATTAAATGAAATTATAAAAGGAAACATAAATAAAATAATGAGAAAATAAAATAAAATAATAGAAAAAATAAAAGAAATAAAAGAATAAAATTAATTCAAATAAAATGAAAATTTAAGAAAACAAATACTTTAAAATAAATTAAACTGAGGAGAAAGGTTTTCCTGTCTCGGGGGAATTTTAAACCTCGGCCCTCCACAAACAAACTGACTGGCAGTGGTTTGTGGGTATTCGGGTGTTTGCTGGATCCCGGGGCGCTGAAGCCGGTTCTCACCTGGAACTGGTGCTGGTTGCAGGCCTCCTGCAGGCGGGACTTCCTGACGGCCGACAGACGCTCCAGGGCGGCCCACTGCTCCTGCAACACGCCACACACCATCCCACACATGCAGCCGCTCGTCAACGGATCAGGTCCAGTTCGGGATCCGGGTCGGACCGGGTCCTACCTGGATGTCCTGGATCCGCTCCTTGATCTTGTCGGCCCCGAAGTGGTTGTCGGCGACGAGCTGCTCGCCCTGCCGGATGGTCTGCTGCAGGTGGGCGGCGCGCCCGCTCATCTCGTCTTCAAAGGCTTTGTGCTGACTCAGCAGGCGCAGCGCGCCCGTCAGGTCCTTCCCACAATCCTCGGAGGACAGGATCTGTTCCTTCTCCCTGATCCAGCCCTCCTACACACACACACACACACACACACACACACACAGTGAGTGGATGGTGAGCTGACAGAGGAAGCCAGACTTTGTTTCACTTCCTTGTTTTGGGCATAAAGATGGAGCGCTCACCTCCTCGGCCATCTCCCAGAAGAACTTCCAGAGGCGGCGCGACTCCTCCAGACGGGCTCTCCGCTCGGCCGCCAGCTGGCTGAGCTCCTGGTAGCAGAACTCCATGTGGGCCACGCGGTCCCGGATGACCTGAGGGTCGCAGGGCTTATAGCCTGAGGAGGAGGAGGAAACACAGCGGTTAACTTCATCTGCCTAGAAATCTGTGTGTGTGTGTGTGTGTGTGTGTGTGTGTGTCTCAGCACCTTCAGAGTCGATAGCGAACTTCTGGGCGTTGCTGTTGACGTTCTTGACGCGGTCGGCCTGGATGGAGATGTCGGCCTCCACCAGAGCGTGTTTCTGCAGCAGGTCCTCCACCCCGAGGAGGTGTTTCCCATAATCCTGAGAGAGCAGCAGCATCTGTACACACACACACACACACGCACATCCAGGTTATAGAGCATCTTCCTCTAACTCCTATTAGAAGTGAACAGCCTGGTAACACAGGCTGCTGTCAGATGCAGAAGGCGCTCCCTCCTGATTGGCTGCCCCCGGCCCTGGCCCCGCCCCCTGGTACCTTCATCTCGTCCATCCAGTCCATGATGTAGAGCATCTCCTGGAAGACCCTCTGCAGGCCCAGGTTGAGCTCCAGCCTCAGCCGGCGGGCCTTCAGCAGCTCCAGCAGGTACTCCCACAGCCGGATCACGTTGTCCTTCCTCGCCGTGATGCGCTTGATGTCGTGGTAGCTCTCCGCCTCCAGCTCCTTCGCCACGGCAACCACCGCCTGTGCCGCGCAGAGAGGAGAGAGGGAGGTGAGTCTGGTCAAGCAGAGCAACGGCGGGTCTGGCTGACCGGGACCGACCTGAACTCGCTCCTCGTACGCAGCGATGTCCGTCTCGATGGCCTCGTGCTTCTTAGTGGCCGCTTCAACGGCCTGGAGGTCAAATCCAAAGTTATCCTGCAGGAGCAAGGAGGAGGAGGACAGGAGGAGGACAGGAGGAGGAGGACAGGAGGAGGACAGGAGGACAGAAGGAGGAGGAGGACAGGAGGAGGACAGGAGAAGGACAGGAGGAGGACAGGAGGACAGGAGGAGGAGGAGGAGGACAGGAGGAGGAGGAAGACAGGAGGAGGAGGAGAACATCATTTGGTGGAGTGAGAGACGAAAGCAGGAAAACAAGGCAAAGACAGAAGAAAAGAAGCAAAGACACCCAGGATTAAATCCTCTTCAGAGGAACTGAGAGAGAAATAAAGACCAACATGATTCCAGATCAGTGTGAAGTGGTGAAGATGTCATGTAACGGTGTGATGTGATGGGTGTCTTTTCACAGTGTGAACAGTGACGGTGTGAATTGGTGACAGTGTGATTCAGTGACGGTGTGAAGTGGTGACGGTGTGATTCGGTGACAGTGTGAAGTTGTGACAGTGTGAAGTGGTGACGGTGTGATGTGGTGACAGTGTGATGTGGTGACGGTGTGATGTGGTGACAGTGTGAAGTGGTGACGTGTGATTCAGTGACGGTGTGATTCGGTGACATGTGATTCGGTGACAGTGTGAAGTGGTGACGGCGTGATTCTGTGACGTTGTGATTCGGTGGCGGTGTGATGTGGTGACGGTGTGATTCGGTGACGGTGTGATTCTGTGACAGTAGGAAGTGGTGACGGTGTGATTCTGTGACAGTGTGATTCTGTGACAGTGTGAAGTGGTGACGGTGTGAAGTGGTGACGGTGTGATGTGGTGACGGTGTGATTCTGTGACAGTGTGATTCAGTGACGGTGTGATTCGGTGACGGTGTGATTCTGTGACAGTATGAAGTGGTGACGGTGTGATTTGGTGACGGTGTGATTCGGTGACTGTGTGATTCTGTGACAGTGTGAAGTGGTGACGTGTGATTCAGTGATGGTGTGATTCGGTGACAGTGTGATTCGGTGACAGTGTGATTCGGTGACGGTGTGATTCTGTGACAGTATGAAGTGGTGACGGTGTGATTTGGTGACGGTGTGATTCGGTGACTGTGTGATTCTGTGACAGTGTGAAGTGGTGACGGTGTGATTCAGTGACGGTGTGATTCGGTGACAGTGTGAAGTGGTGATGGTGTGATTCGGTGACAGTGTGAAGTGGTGACGGTGTGATTCGGTGACAGCGTCGCCCGGCGCTGTGTGTTACCTGGGAGACCAGCCTCTGGTTCTCGCTCAGCCACGTCTCCCTCATGGCCGCCTTGCGGTCGAAGCGGCGGGCGAGCTGCTCCAGCTTCTCCTGCCGGATCAGCTCCGTCCTCAGAGCCAGCTCCCGCTCGTGCTCCGCCTTCTCCAGACGCTCCCACGCCTAAAACAAGCGCACCCAGAACAACGTCCTCAAACTGACTGAGACTACAGGGTCTGACCACTTTTTATTTCTATTTCCTGACTTTTCTCTCAAACAAAAAACACATCAAATATGTTCTTTTATTAAAAACCTGCTTGTCTGAGGCTCCTCGCCTCCAGGAGACGGTCTACCCTCAGAGCTGCAGAACGGGTTTTATGAGCTGAGGATATTTTCAGCACTATTAATCTTCCTAAAAGCTGCTTTTCACTGTAGATTTCAGTCTGGAAGCAGCGAGCTCAGAGACTTCAGTGTTCACAGCTGTTCTACAGATATAAAGAGGAGAACAGTCCTGAGGAGATGCAGCAACTATGACAAAGTTGAATTTGTTCATCTGCTTGATGTCTGATAATGTTCACGAGAACCGCCGAAAAAAATCTGATTTACAATAAATAAAAAGATGATGCTCGTGTTTTTGTTCATTTCTCTGCAAGCTCAACAAATATTTTTCAATCATCAAAAATGTAATTTGTGATTTTTCAGTCACTCTGTTCTTTCAATTTGCAGAACATGAAACCATCCTTGAACTCATTCCGGATTCACTCCCAACCCGGACCATTCCTGCTGAAAGCTGTGCAGCGTCCCCCTGCGGGGCCGCGCCCCACACTTTGAGCAGCAGCGCTGCTGATGTTACCTTGTTGATGTCTGAGATGAGCTTTCCTTCTCGCGGGGTGTAAACCTTCTGATTGTTGGCTCGCATTTTACTCTGAATGGTGAAGAGGAGAACCTCCAGGTTCCCTTTTTCTGTGAACCTGCGAGCGTGCGCGCACACACACACACACACACACACACACACACACACACACAGATATTTAAACTGTTAAATGTGTGTTTTCTTTCTCTGGTCGTTCTCTCAGTTCTCGACCATCTGCTCAGTCAGTGTTGGTGTTTAAAACCTCTGCTTCTTTAGATCTGCTGGTCTAAACTAAACGGCGACGTCGCCCTCCAGTGGTCACACTGAGAACGACGGCAGAAAAGCTTTTACTCTTCATTTAAACCCTCTCTGTACTCCCCTTTATTATTTTTTGTTTGCTACAGCAGCTGCCCCCCGGTGGGGGCGGCGGGGGCTCGGGGTACTGACTTGGGGGGCTTTTCCACGGTGCGGTACGTGTTGAAGGCCTGCAGCTGCTGCTGGACGCCCACCAGCGAGTTGGCGAACTTGCGGTTGTTGAGGATGATGATGGTCTGCTCGATCCACTCCAGCAGGTCGGACGCCAGCGACTCGTACTTCTCGATCATCTTCTCCGTCTCGATGGCGTTGTCCAGCACCTGTCAGACACGGCGCAGGGTTAAAGGCTCCGACGCCACGGGACCGAGGCGCCTGAGGGCGGCGTTCCGCCGGCGGCCCACCTTTCCGATCCTCTTGCCCTCCACCTTCAGCGCCTTCATCTTGGAGAAGTAGTGGTAGTAGGTCACCACGTAGGTGATGATGGACTTCTCATCCGGGTGGTCCACGCTGATGTCTGACACACACACACACACACACACAGGGTCAGCGGGGTCTGGGGACGGGTCAGGCCAGCTGGGACGGCGTGGCCCCGCCCCCTCAC
Source organism: Salarias fasciatus (assembly GCF_902148845.1). Classification (NCBI taxonomy): domain Eukaryota; kingdom Metazoa; phylum Chordata; class Actinopteri; order Blenniiformes; family Blenniidae; genus Salarias; species Salarias fasciatus. Next base: position 2,543,315 of record NC_043757.1, read on the forward strand.
CTTCAGGGTCCAGCAGCTTGGTCAGGCCCAGGTGCTGCTCCGCCAGGTTGAAGGCGTTCTGCAGGTTGTAGTGGGCGTTTGATTTCTTCAGCTTGTCAAAGTCGATCAGGTCCGGCCTGCGGGCGGAGACACACACACACACACACACACACACACACACACACACACACACAAATGAAAACGCACTCAGAGCTTCTTGTAGGTCTTTGCTCCTTGTTGAGGAACTTCATCATAAAACACATATTTTTAGACTAACACACACACACACACACACACACACACACACACACACACACACACACACACACATCTTCAGGAGTGTGTGACCTCTGACCTGTGTTTGTGGATGAGAGCGTTGAAGGCCATTCCATCTCTCCAACTGGTGGTGAAGTTATGGATGTTCACGTTTGGATATCTGAAGAGGAGGAAGAGGAGGAGAAATCAGTTTATCTGGTCTGGACGTTGAAACGCCCCCAGCTGCTCCTCTGGCCCCGCCCCCAGCAGCTCCTCTGGCCCCGCCCCCAGCAGCTCCTCTGGCCCCGCCCCCAGCTGCTCCTCTGGCCCCGCCCCCAGCAGCTCCTCTGGCCCCGCCCCCAGCTGCTCCTCTGGCTCCGCCCCAGCTGCTCCTCTGGCCCCGCCCCCAGCGGCTCCTCTGGCCCCGCCCCCAGCTGCTCCTCTGGCCCCGCCCTCTGCACTCACCCCGCCGTCTTCATCTGGCACCACAGCAGCAGGGCGTCTTTGGCGGACTTCTTCTCCTTGTTGTCCTCCGTCTCCACGCTGATGTCCTGGATCTGGAACACACACAGCCAGGCTCAGCCCCTGAGCGGGAACCACGGTCCGAACCCCACGGACCGGAGGGCCGGGCGCCGCGGCCCCGCACCTGGAAGCGGAGGATGATGGTCCAGATGAGGCCCAGCGTCAGGCGGTGGTTCCCGTCCACGATGTCGTGGGAGCCCATGTTCTCCAGGTGGACCCGCTGCTCCTTCAGGAACTGCAGGGCTTTGTCCACGTTCTCCAGGCAGTGGATCCGCATGCGGCCCTTCGTGGGTTTAGGCTGCGAGCAAAACACAACTCCGCTGTCAGTGTATACACACACAGACACACACACTCAAACACACACAGAGTTCAGTTGTAATGAGCTCCTGCAGACAGCAGGGGGCGCTGCAGCCACACAGGAGCAGTTTGAAGCATCTTTAAAACATTTAAAGGACATTTTTCCAGCTTTTTAATTCAGTATTTTTGAACTTGAGGACAAAAGAAACTTTATTCATGTGAATAAAACAAATTTTATCTCCTCAAATATTCAAAGCAAATAAAATCATCAACAATAACTGTTTTTAAATGAGCTCCATGTCGATATCTTGTTTTTATTTCTTCAAAAAAAATCTGAAATGTGACTTTGAGATGCTCCCAGT
>NC_043757.1:2549729-2579729 GCF_902148845.1 Salarias fasciatus
TCAGCACTTACCCTCCACCTCCCATCAGCCCCTCCACCTCCCATCAGCCCCTCCACCTCCTCCACCTCGCATCAGACACCTCCCCCCTCCCATCAGCCCCTCCACCTCCCATCAGCCCCTCCACCCCTCACCGGTTTTTCATCTATTCCTGTTTCCATTGATCCAAAATCTACTCATCTGTCCAGCCCGAAACTATTGCACTGTGGGTAATGTAGTCTGACTGAGTAGTCCGGCCGCATTGTTCCCACACTCAACTCACATCATGCTGATGCTAATGCTAATGGTGATATTGATGCTAATGCTGATGCGGATGTTGATACAAACGCTAATGCTAATGCTGATGCTAATGCTGTTGTAGCCTGGTCTGTCTGTTTCGATGTGACATGTGATGAAGTGACGAGGAAGCCGCAGCTGGAAGCGAGTCACCGGGCTGTTTTCAGACGACAGAGCAGTTCCACCAGCCTGAACACCACCTCCATGAGCCTGAACACCACCTCCATGAGCCTGAACACCACCTCCACCAGCCTGAGCACCACCTCCACCAGCCTGAGCACCACCTCCACCAGCCTGAACACCACCTCCATGAGCCTGAACACCACCTCCACCAGCCTGAGCACCACCTCCACCAGCCTGAACACCACCTCCATGAGCCTGAACACCACCTCCACCAGCCTGAGCACCACCTCCACCAGCCTGAGCACCACCTCCACCAGCCTGAACACCACCTCCACCAGCCTGAGCACCACCTCCACCAGCCTGAACACCACCTCCATCAGCCTGAACACCACCTCCACCAGCCTGAACACCACCTCCATCAGCCTGAACACCACCTCCACCAGCCTGAACACCACCTCCATCAGCCTGAGCACCACCTCCATCAGCCTGAACACCACCTCCACCAGCCTGAACACCACCTCCATCAGCCTGAGCACCACCTCCACCAGCCTGAGCACCACCTCCACCAGCCTGAGCACCACCTCCATCAGCCTGAGCACCACCTCCATCAGCCTGAACACCACCTCCACCAGCCTGAACACCACCTCCATCAGCCTGAGCACCATCTCCACCAGCCTGAACACCACCTCCATCAGCCTGAGCACCACCTCCACCAGCCTGAACACCACCTCCATCAGCCTGAGCACCACCTCCATCAGCCTGAGCACCACCTCCACCAGCCTGAACACCACCTCCATCAGCCTGAGCACCACCTCCATCAGCCTGAGCACCACCTCCACCAGCCTGAACACCACCTCCATCAGCCTGAGCACCACCTCCATCAGCCTGAGCACCACCTCCATCAGCCTGAACACCACCTCCACCAGCCTGAACACCACCTCCATGAGCCTGAACACCACCTCCACCAGCCTGAGCACCACCTCCACCAGCCTGAACACCACCTCCATCAGCCTGAACACCACCTCCACCAGCCTGAACACCACCTCCATCAGCCTGAGCACCACCTCCATCAGCCTGAACACCACCTCCACCAGCCTGAACACCACCTCCATCAGCCTGAGCACCACCTCCACCAGCCTGAGCACCACCTCCACCAGCCTGAGCACCACCTCCATCAGCCTGAGCACCACCTCCATCAGCCTGAACACCACCTCCACCAGCCTGAACACCACCTCCATCAGCCTGAGCACCATCTCCACCAGCCTGAACACCACCTCCATCAGCCTGAGCACCACCTCCACCAGCCTGAACACCACCTCCATCAGCCTGAGCACCACCTCCATCAGCCTGAGCACCACCTCCACCAGCCTGAACACCACCTCCATCAGCCTGAGCACCACCTCCATCAGCCTGAGCACCACCTCCACCAGCCTGAACACCACCTCCATCAGCCTGAGCACCACCTCCATCAGCCTGAACACCACCTCCACCAGCCTGAACACCACCTCCATCAGCCTGAGCACCACCTCCACCAGCCTGAACACCACCTCCACCAGCCTTCACAGCAGCTCCATCAGCCGTCAGCTAAACTTGGCCTGCTGTAATTCGACGCTGGAGTTTCACCTTGGGAATATAAATGAACATCTGAGAGTCTCTGTGCTTCATGAGCTTCATGCTGCGACTGATTGAAAAATGTTTTCCACTGCAACACTTTTGTTTTTCTACAAAACAAATTACAGCTTTAATACAAAACAGTTTTTTTCTACATTATTGGAAAAAAGAGTATTAAAAACGTGAGTGACAGTAGAATTAAAGCACAAACTTTTTAAAAATACATCAACTGACCTGACATCAGTCTGCAACACTGGATCTGAGGCTGAGCAGAGAGAGTTCAGATAAAATACAGGGTGAGGGTTAGAGGGTTAGGGCTAAGGGGGTTAGAGGTGAGAGGGTTAGGGTTGAGGTTAGATGTTAGGGTTCGAGGGACGAGTGAGTTAGGGATAGAGGGTTCGGGTTAGAGGGGTGAGAGGTTTAGTGTTAGAGGGTTAATGTTAGCGGGTTGGAGTTCAAGGGTTAGGACCTAAACCTGGTCCAACCGCTTCATCACTCCGGTGAAGGTTTACTACAAACAGCAGAGATGCTCAGTTCAGTTTTGGAAGATCTCAGTTGGCGCATCATTTCTTCCTTAAAATAACAAATGTTGAAACTCAACTGGATCACCTGTGACAGAGATCAGAAACTATTCCAGAAACACTGATGAAGAGGAAGAAAACCTGAACACCTGGAAGATGACGACTCTTCAAGCGCACCAACTAAACAGACCATCAAAAAGCCAAAAACCACATGGCGAGAGTCTGAGGGCTCATGGTGTGTCCCAGAGCTCCTGGTTATCGGAGAGTCAGGAGGTGGCAGCATGAGTGAAAATGGGGAGAGGCTTGCAGCCGCCTGGAGGATCTGAATTCCCCCAGAAATCCATTCAAAGGGAACAGGAAGCTCAGGTGGTCTGTAGAGAAGCGGGGGGGCAGACGCTGAGTCAGACGGTCATCTACTGGCTGCAAACCTCCAGAAAACAGGAATCATGGAACTGCACCAAACCGCCCTACAGACCAGGCTCCAAGCACTGGAACAGAAAACATCTGGAGGAGGGAAGAAAGAAAACCAACCATCAACTCTCAGAGGAGTAAAAAAAAAATGACAGTTTAAACAAAAAGCAAATCCCGAGAGAAGAAAGGAAACAGCCCACAAAAAGAATGAAGCAGTAAACAAGGAAGTGAGGAAAACTGCTAAACATGACAAGCAGAATTATGTTGACGCTTCGGCACACGAAGCAGAGGAAGCGGCAGGGAACAATAACCTCAAAGACCTGGACGGGACCGACAGGAAAGCTTAGAAAGACAAACAGGGAGGACTCCGTTTCACCATGGAAGAACTGCAGTCGACAGTCCACCACCTGTCCAGGAGACGGAGACCCCAGTGCCAGCGGCAGGCCGGACATCAGCTGAGCAGCGCTGAGTGGAGGCCATGAAGCAGAGGCGCTGTGGGCGGACACCGACACCTCCGCCGCCGCGCCACACCTGCTGATTAACAATAAATGGGCAGAAGAAAGGCCTGGAAAGACGGTCGCATCGCTGTCCTAACCCAACCCAAGAAGGGAGACCTCAGGGACGGAAACAACCCAACCGCCGGGGATCATGTTGCCATCAACAGCAGCAAAGTCTTCAATCGCATCAACTGGCAGAGAATTATAAAGGATGCTGCTGATGATCTGAGGGAAAACCGAGCCGGCTTCAGGAACGAAGGATCGGATGGTGGTTTGACGCTGGACGCAATGAAGCCAAAGTACCGTCACCAAGAACACGGGTCAGGAGTTCCCCACCAACATTCACGATGCTCACTGGAGCAGAACACGGCCGCCTGCTTTCCCCTTTTCCTCTGCCTACGAAGCATCCGCTGGATCCTGAAACCACCAGGCCTCAGTGAGGACGGGCTGGCAGCGGCGGCGTCTGACGGAACACGCCGAAGACCTCGTCTTCACGGATGAATTCGCACCGCTCTCACGCTCACACCAACAGTCGCAGGAGGATTCCAACCTGTGAGAAACAACTGCAGCCGGCCCAAAACAAACACACCGAAAACCAGAATCACGCAGAGAAACACCGGCAGCGATCTCGTAACGGCGGCCGGATCTCGGGACGGTGGGACAGACGAGGACGGGGAGACCAGAGTACAGAAAGACGCAGCAACATTCAGTACTCTCAATACATCTGGAAAAGCAGGACCAGGAGAGTCTGGACCTGGAGTCATGACTCTCAGGAGGAAAACATTGCTCTTCCATCGTCCAGCGTTTCAGAAAACTTGCATTTCGTCGTTTCCATGGAGATGGAATCAGTGACTTGGAATAGTTTTTCAGTTTCTCTCAGAACCGTTGTTGTGATTCTGAACTGAGACGATCATAAAAAAGAATATTACAAAGTTTAGTGACTTCATTTCAAGTTACTAAACATCAGCCGTCTGCAATGGCGCCTCAGCTTCTCACATATTTCATTTATTCCACAAATATTCAGTTGAAACATGATTTGAACCTGAAACATTCAGGCGAGCTGCAGGTCATTCGTTAAGTTTACTGAGAAACTGAAAACCTTTTTGCACTGTGACCCGACAGCAGGACCTCAGCCTCTCCACGTCACATGTACTCTCACATTCATTTATGAGCGGCGTAAACACGTTTACGGGCCATTTCAGCGTCGTTTAAACTCACTTCACTTTCACACACACACGCCGAACAAAGCACGTTTCATTTAAGACATAAAGTTCACTTTATCTCCACACTAATCGATTTGTTTTCCAGCTCGGCGGTAACTAAAAGCTTTGTTTGCCTGAAGGAAAACTCCAGTGTGTATGTGTGTTTGCGCGCGCGCGCGCGTGTGTGTGTGTGTGTGTGTGTGTGTGTGTGTGCGCTGAGCCTTTTAGAGTGAGTGTGTTAATTATTGTCCATTAATAAATAACCGTCTCCTCCCTGGTTATGAAGTGGGAAATAAAGAACATGACTAATGGAATGTTTGTCAGCGTGCCAACGCCCTGCTGCAAGGAGGTCAGTGAACGCACCACGACCGTCCGAACACACCTGGCGGTGAAACACTCCCGTTGGTGACATTATCAGCGACACACACTCACACACCTCTGAGGATCATCTGATAACCTTTAACCCAGTGAAACAGACCTCAGTCATTTCTAAAAAAAATCCAGTTTCCATCTTTATTCTCGACGTGTTCGTGGTCTTTGTTGACATCCGGCGGACGGAGGTCGAGCTTCGGGTGGGTCAGTCTCGAAGATAAACACCACCTACAGATGTCGAGTTAGCCTCGTAGCTAAATGCGTTAGCATTGTAGCTTAATGAGCGAGCAATAAGCCTGAAGGAGTATTAGCTAAAGAGATTAGCATCGCAGCTAAAACAAAGTCACCTGCTCTGTTCTCCTCCAGCTATCTGGAGAACATCAGTGGAACGTTGGAGGTTCTTGATATCTTCTACGCTATCAACCAGGAAGTAAATCCTTCCGTCCAGCAGGGGCAGCAGTGAGGCTGACGATCAGAGTCAGCCGGTCTTCAGTCACTAAGAGCTTCAGGGTATTTGTGGTTTTTCAGGGTATTTCCAGTATTTCAGGGTATTTCCAGGCGCTTCCTCTCCAGACTCACTGCACCGCCCGGTGGTGGGGGGTGGCACTGCGAGGCCGTGACAGGCTAGCTGGGAGAGACGGAGGCAGGATGCAGGCGACACGAAGAACAGATGTTTGGTCAAACCGTGACCCTTCAGAGGAGAAGAAACCGTCTCCTGACAGGAAGCGGCTCGTGAAGAGTCTGAAGCTCCGACTTCAGTTTTAACTCTTCACAGCTCAACACGGTGAAAATAACCTAAACTGGAGGAGAAACTTTCAGCTTTTCAAACTTTTCTGAGAGGTGAGAACTGACAAGACATATCCTGCTTCTTCTCCCTGAACCTGGAAAACAGAGAGCTCCTCTTCCTCCTCTTCCTCCCCCTGCTCCTCTGTTCTTACCTTGCAGCTGTTTGAATCGTCCCTCCAGCTGGTTGTAGTTGAAGGCAGCCTGACCCGAGAAGCCGGGTCCGGGGCTGGGGCCTCTGACGGGGCTCAAACTGGGGCTCGGGGACCGGCCGCCGGGGCCGGAGGCGTGCGAGGGGCCGGGGTAGTCCGAGGCCGGGGAGAGGGGCCCGGGGGACAGGGGGCCGGGGAGGCCGGAGGCGGCGCTCTGAAGCTCCATGATGAGACTCTCAGCCGAGACGAGTCCACAGAAACATGAAGGGAGTCCGGGAGGAGGAGGAGGAGGAGGAGGAGGAGGAGGAGGAGGAGGAGGAGGAGGAGGAGCAGCACAGGGAAGGAGAGAACAGCACCTCCTTCAGTCTCTCCTCAAACGTCTGGACGGTCTACAGGCTGCTGACGTCCGGCTGGAAACATCCCAGGAGCAGCAGCTCCCTCCTCTGTTCTCCTCAGCAAGAGCTGGCTCAGCAAACACTCCGCGGCTGCCCCATCATTCATCCGACCACCGATTCATCCGTCCAGCTACCCCTCCGTCCAGCTACCCCTCCGTCCAGCTACCCCTCCGTCCAGCTACCTCTCCGTCCAGCTACCCCTCCGTCCAGCTACCGCTCCGGCCAGGTACCCCTCCGTCCATGTGTCTGTGGTCCTGCCTTTGAATCCGTCTGTCAGCGTCTCCAGAGCAGAGCTGCAGAGCGTGGGTTTGTTGTGTCGTCTGAGAGCTGCAGCTCAGACACTGAATACACCTCCAACACACACACACACACACACACACACACACACACACACACACACACACACACACAGAGCCACACACAGAGCGGTGAGAGTGGAGGAGGGGGGAGGGGCCCACACCCTGAGTAAATACTCCTCCCAGCGGCCAATCAGCTGCCTCAGACTGACCGATGATGTCAAGGTCATTAGCATAAGGGGCGTGGTCAGAGGAGGACGAGCGAGGGGGTTGAGAGAGAGAGAGAGAGAGGAGGCTGTGTTCACATAAAACCTTTGTGAAAAATAAGTTTTCAACTAAAATAATGTTCAATATTTAAAGTAACTCAGCAAAATTGTTTTAAAGACTTAAAATAATTTACATGTTCCTGAAATTGTGATGGGATTTATTATATGTAACCTAAAGCAGGGGTGTCCCACCCTGATCCTGGTCCTACCTGGCCCCAGTCCTATGCCTGGTTCCGGTCCCAGACCTGGCTTTGGTCCTAGACCTGGCTCCAGTCACTTCCCTGGCTCCAGTCATAAACCTATGCCTGACCCTGGTTCCAGTCCCATGACTGGCCCCAGTCCTAGTCCTTGTCCTGTCCCTGGTCCTGTCCCTGGTCCCAGACCTGGGGGTCCATGTCCGGTATGTTTTATATGTTCAATCTTTCTCAGTTGAGTGAAAACCAAAACAATCAGGAGTGTTCAAGCTGAGAGACATCAGAAACATGTGGGACCAGGACCAGGATCTGGGACTGAGACCAGGACCAGGAGCAGGACCAGGATCTGAGACTGAGACCAGGACCAGGATCTGGGACTGAGACCAGGACCAGGATCTGTTTCAAAGGAGTGAAAAACTCGTCCTGATGGAGCTTTTTCAGAAAATGATTTCATGCTCGACTGATTGAACCGATCACAGAGTGACTGAAGAACTTTTCTCTGGCTTCACTCCTTCAGGCTCTCATCAGTGTTTGTTCCTCGTATTGTGTGGTGACCTCTGACCCCTCGCAGTCACACAGGAAGTTCAACAGATTGTCTAGCATTTTTCGTGAGAGCTGACAGACAGCAGGATCAAACAGGAAACGGCGTTGGGATCAAACAGGAAGTGGAGCGCTCGGACAGGAAGAACATCTCTAATATTAGAGCGGGGAGCGTCTCAGGAAGCATCACACACACACACACACACACACACACACACACACACACAAAACATCTCAACTAATGTGACACACAAGAATTAAAATGTTCTCAAAAGATAAAGTCTGTATATTTCAAAACCAGAATTATTGTGTTAGCACCACCAGATCAATCCCAGCTGTCTTTAAAAGCCTTCAAAGCCTTCTACTGAAGCTAACCTGTTAAAGTTAATCTACCTGTTAAAGTTAATCTGCTGAAGCTAACCTGTTAAAGTTAATCTACTGAAGCTAACCTGTTAAAGTTAATCTGCTGAAGCTAACCTGTTAAAGTTAATCTACTGAAGTAAACCTGCTGAAGTTAATCTACTGAAGCTAACCTGTTAAAGTTAATCTACTGAAGCTAACCTGCTGAATTTAATCTACTGAAGCTAACCTGCTGAATTTAATCCATTAAAGCTAATCTGCTGAAGTTAATCTTCCACATTTAATCTTCTAAAGCCAATCTGCTAAAGCTAACCTACTAAAGTTAATCTCCTACTATAATACCGTAAATACATTTCTACTCCCAGCAATTTACCTTTTGAACATGTTAAAGATACAAATCCCACTAAACCCACTAAACGTGCTAAGCCAACTGAACCTGCTGAAATGACTTAACATGCTGAAGAAGCGAAACCAGCTAAACCTGCTATACTCACTAAACATGCTAAACCTGCTAAATGAGTTAAACCCACTAAACGAGAACTGAACTTGCTAAACATGCTGAAGATGCTAAACCTGCTAAATAAACTTCTACGATAAACGGATCAATACTTATAAATGATAGTAAAACTCAGTACATTCCAAACATAAAATGTGATATTTGACGAGCATCAGGTGTTGTGATGTTTGGTTTGTTTGTTTTTTCTGCTCCTGTCGGAACGTCTCTTCTTCATCTCTTCAGGAGCAAAACAGAGTTATTTCACTGCTGCATTTATAACCTGGAATTAACATTATTTCTGTCTTATGTCAAAAAATAAGAAAAATCTCTTCATCTCTTTAGAAGCGTTAAAAACTTTCTCAATAAAACAGCTGACTCAATTTTTTTGATTTGAAAAAAAAAAAATGGATAAATGAAGAAGGACCCAGAGCTGAACCCTGAGGAACTCCTCCAGGACTTACTGCTTCTCATGTTGGATTTAATATTTTAGGTCAGAACACGCAAAATTAATTTGAGAAACATGAAGAAAAAACTATCAGTTACTAAAATAACCAAACATTTCCCGGTGACTAAATGATTAAGTCTAATGTAAATTAACTTGCAATATAAAGGCCCTAGAATTGAACCCTGGGGAACTCCACTAGTAATCACCGATGCTGGATCAAGAATTTCAGAATTTTGGCTGAAAACAGGTTTCATCATGTCTGAAGACCAGGCCTCCATCTGGATTATTTTCTTGATGAATTAATCTGTGTTTTGGTCCAAGTTTATCCTAAAATGTCTCATTTTGTTTTACCAACAGTCTAAAAACCAAAAAAAAACCATCATTAGACGACTGACACTGAAAATCATAAGAGTGTCAAGAAAATTCTTTTTAAAAAGTCTTCAAAATTTTTTAAATAATGATAATATAAGAGAAGGTTTAGCAGACTGACAGCAGAGCAGATTAAAAATGATCATCTTTTCTAAAAATGGCTGCTGGATCAATTTTAGTTCATCTTTAAACTTTGAACTCCAACAAGCTGCTTTAAGTCAAATCACTAATAACTGAGCTGAAACACAAAGAAGGTCCGAAACACGGAGAAAAAGTTCAGTCTGAGGGGATGAAAGTCCGTCTGCAGTAAAAACAAGTGAGGCGGCCGCCCACGGGGCAGAGGTCAAAGGTCAGGTCACAGTAAACGGGCCACAGATGGACCAAACACGTCTGTTGGGAGAGCAGAGCGAGCCGTCGGCCCCGGCATCACGCCGTCATCTGGCTTCCTCGTGCTCGGCGCCCCGGGGCGGCCCCCGCCGCCGAACCAAACGCTCCATTCATGCGGCGGCGTGGGCGGAGCCAGCCGGCGGATCGCGCACAGAGGACGCCTCAGGGACGAAACCACAGAGCTGAGGTCACTTTTTTTTTTTTTTTCCATCTGCAGCAGGAAGTCACCGCGATGCTTCTAGAAACACGAGGAAGCTCGGCGTTCCATCAACACGCAGACGACACGCCGCTCTATGGGAGCGGAACATCCGGCAAACCCCGAGAAGTGAGAAACACCGGGAGGGACGGACGAGCTGGAACACTCAACACAACGGCAGCTTTAATACCGGGACACAAACAAACCGTCCCAGAATGAAGACGGTTTGAATTCCAGCCTCCATACAGGATTTATGCTTCACAGCTTCTCTTCAGTAAAATCACATCTAGTTTTATCCTCAAATCACAGCTCTTCTTGGTGGAAAGGGTCATTTTTTTCAGAGAAAAACATGCAGCCGTTCTTAAATGTAATTTACAGCTTTTGTTTCGTATAAATTCCAGCTCAGAGTCACAATCTTAATGCCTTTAATGTCATTTTATCAGAACAATGAAACGGGAAGTGTGATCCTTAAAGTGCATAAATAATAAAATAATATAACTCAACACTTAACATATAAAGCATAAACATTCATAAAATAATCCAAAAGAAGAAATTAGTACTGAAATTCCTTCATGAGATCTTCTCAAATATAAATTAAAGCAGAAATTACAGCTTAATGCCGTCTGATTTACAGCTAGTTGGGGGTAAAAATTACAGCGTTTATTTAGTGTAATTTACAGCTTTTAAGTGAAACTTAGTCTTTAGTATAATAGACGGAGTTCCTGAGGTCTGGATCAGGGTTCCTGAGGTCTGGATCAAGGTTCCTGCAGTCTGGATCAGGGTTCCTGAGGTCTGGATCAGGGTTCCTGAGGTCTGGATCAAGGTTCCTGCAGTCTGGATCAGGGTTCCTGAGGTCTGGATCAGGGTTCCTGAGGTCTGGATCAGGGTTCCTGCAGTCTGGATCAGGGTTCCTGAGGTCTGGATCAGGGTTCCTGAGGTCTGGATCAAGGTTCCTGCAGTCTGGATCAGGGTTCCTGAGGTCTGGATCAGGGTTCCTGAGGTCTGGATCAAGGTTCCTGCAGTCTGGATCAGGGTTCCTGAGGTCTGGATCAGGGTTCCTGAGGTCTGGATCAGGGTTCCTGCAGTCTGGATCAGGGTTCCTGAGGTCTGGATCAGGGTTCCTGAGGTCTGGATCAAGGTTCCTGCAGTCTGGATCAGGGTTCCTGAGGTCTGGATCAGGGTTCCTGAGGTCTGGATCAAGGTTCCTGCAGTCTGGATCAGGGTTCCTGAGGTCTGGATCAGGGTTCCTGCAGTCTGGATCAGGGTTCCTGAGGTCTGGATCAAGGTTCCTGCAGTCTGGATCAGGGTTCCTGCAGTCTGGATCAGGGTTCCTGAGGTCTGGATCAGGGTTCCTGCAGTCTGGATCAGACCTGGATTGAGCCAGGCAGTAATCCTGCAGCGGGGAACCTGAATCCATAAAGGGTGCTGGTGTTCTGGGTTCAAGCTTGCGTCGCCTCAGTGGTGAATTTCACAGCAACGCGCCGCCTCCACCTTCCCGACGACACAAAGACATTCCAGCGAGGTCGAGTCGGCGTACGGCGAGAAGCCGCACCGTGACGTGATCTTAATTCAACTTTTACAGAGAGGAGGGCGGAGGGGGGCCGGGGAGTGGACGGCTCGGTTCCACAGCTGATAAACACTGTTTATGAGGCGCTGGAGAGGAAGAGACCAGAACCGAGTCAACACTGAGTCACTGAGGCTCCGACTTTCACTTTCCTTAACCCCGAACACGCCAGAAATCACATTATTGAAGAACCAGACGCAGCAACATTCCCAGAATTCCTCCATCTGGTTCTCCAACAGGACGTGACAAACTCTGTGTGTGTCTGTGTGTGTGTGTGTGTGTGTGTGTGTGTGTGTGTGTGTGTGTGTGTGTGTGCGTGCGTGGGGAAACCCGGACTGTTTCTAATTACCCAGTGCCTGAATGAGGCTTTGTCACTTTCAATCCTCACTTTGGGAGAAAATAAATCTATTTTCATCTCGGCGGTTCTCGCCGAATCGCCCCTGCAGGACGTCACCGGCTGCTTCCTGTCTTTAAAAAGAAACAACAACAAAACTCAGTTTTAAAGACGATTTGGATTTGCAGCATCTTTGACTCAGTGAGTGAAGAGGCTCTGCTGGAAGGCGAGTCAGGCTGATTACTTTCACATATTCACTCTGCCATTGTTGCTGAAGTGTAACTACTCCTCAATGAGCTGGTAACTAACTAAAGTAACTAAATCATTATTTTGCTGTGAAAATCTCTTTCTCGGTGTTGTTTTTCTCAAACCAGTGTTCAGACGTTTGAGGCGTTCAGAGTCACTGTTTGACTTGAAACGCTGCTTTTCTCAGTGTTTTGGTCAAACTGGTGTTTTTGGTGAAACCTCCCTCTGTTCTGTGGCTGATTGCTAAAGAATGGGAAAAAGACAGAAACACACTGATGTAAGAAGAGTTCCTGCTCTTTCATTCGGGAGTTTCAGGTTTTACATAGTCTCAGAACTCTACACTCTGTCGGTCTAGAAAGATCAGTCAAAACGTCTGGCAGCCACTGAGTTACCAGAGCTACTTCAACAAGTAACTAGTTACTTCTCATCTGCAGTCACTCATTAGCTTCGGGGCCGTTTGCTCCAGAGTAACGGTGAGAATCACGGCGCCGTTAATCACACTTCCTCTCATTTTAAAATGAAGAAAAAAAGAAAAAAACCTCTGAAAGTGGAGCAAGTGAAACACGTCAGAGTTCAGACGGCATGAGAGGAGAAGAGAAGACGATCTGTGATCAGCTGCACACACACACACACACACACACACACACACACACACACACACACACCTTCTGTCTCTGCCTTCACTGTAAGTAGATCTGTCCATGTTTCCATGGTGACCGCGGTTTTGTGTTTCCCAGGATATCATATGGAGGCGTAACACACTTGGCTGCAACTTCACACTGACACACACACACACACACACACACACACACACACACGCACACACGCACACACACACACACCGCAGTCCCAGTTTACAGCCGTCTCTGCAGAGAATTCACAATCGTTTTTTTTTTAACAACTTGAGTCACATTTAACCAAAATGTCTCAACAGAGCAGGAACCAGACGTGCTCCACAGCGCCACCTGCTGCTGACAGCAGCCGCCATGTCGGACGTTCATCACACAGTCCACACACTCAGGAAAACGAGTTCCACGTTTGAATAAATTCAGTCAGCAGAGAGGAAGATGCTCTGCGGCCTGAAGTTAGTGGAGCAGATGCTCCTGCAGACTGACTCAGTGACCAGGAGTGTTCAGATCCCTCAAAAAACAGAGTTCCCAAACAGAACACATTCATTCATTCATTCATTCATTCATTCATTTCTAACATGGATCTGGTTTCCTTTTCCTGACATGAGCAGAGTGTCTTTTACAGAGCAGAGATGTTCCTGTTTCTGATCTTCTCCCAGACTGTTTCTTCTTCTTTCTGCTCCATTCAGATTCATCAGTCTGATAACTGTCTGCACCATCATGTTCTCCGCCTGGAGAACTCAAACTCCAGAGCCTCCGGAGCTCCTCCACCCCTGACGGAGCCTCCGGAGCTCCAGACTGCAGCTCGCACTCGGCTGATCTACGACACGGAAGGCTCTCTTGACGCACATAAACCTGTTCATGTGTTCGATGCTCAGTTAATCTGGAGGATAAATTGTTGAATGAACTTTTAAACTTTTCTGCTGAGGAGGCTTCATGTTCAGCCGAGGACAATAACTCACACACTGTTCCCCTCTGGACACCAGTTACTCTGCTCCACACTGCCTCCACAGGCCATCAAGGGTATTAAACACTGCCCCCACTGGTCATCAGGGGTATTACTCTGGATCATATTACAGGTTGTAAACAGTTAATCAAATATTTTTGTAAAAAGTGGAGACGCTTTAACGTCACCTTATTAACATCACTCACACACTCTCACACTCAAACACACACACACACACACACACACACACACACACACACACACACACAAACACTTTTCTGTCTTGCATATTTAACCGTGATGTGAATTATTTAGTGAAGTGAGACTCTACAGAGATCCAGTTACAGTGACAGACACGCAACTACACACACACACACACACACACACACACACACACAAGTCGATTGGCCCAACACCATTGCCATGGGTTACCAGCTGTGGCTAACGCTAAAGCTAACAGTGCGCTGAGAGAGACAGCAGCACTATACGGTACTAGATGAGCTTATTGTCCCACTGTGGGAAATCTGTGTTGCCTTGACAACCACAACATCTCCACAACAATTACACAACATGTCCCATCACACTGCACATCACACACACACACACACACACACACACACCACGTGGTTCAGCGTTGTTCAGGGTTTGAGGGGAGCTGGGAGTAGTTCTCGTAGGACGGCGCCATCGGAGAACCTGAGAGCTTAACGCTCCCGGGGGACACTGCCTGGAGCGCAGGGACTCCTCAGTAACTGTAACTCTGAGGAGTAATCAGATTACTTTTCCCTGAAAAGGAGTGAAGTGACTTTAAAACATGTCAGCATGAGGACTGCAGGTGGATTTACCTGCGAGGCCTCCTGCTGGATGGAGGCTGCAGGTGCAACTGAGCGTCACCTCCATCAGCAGACCCCACAGTCATAACTCCATCAGCAGACCTCTTCTGTCAGACCTCCACCATCACACCTCATCAGGACTCCATCTGCAACCCCACACCCCCACCTCCATCATCAGATCACCACCTCCATAGTCAGACCTCCACTGTGAGGCCTCCATCGTCAGATTTCCATCATCAGCCCTCCACCTCCATCACTAGACCACAGTCTTCATCCTCACACCTCTGATGTCTCCCACCCTGGGGTGACCCTCCGCCCTCCGCCCTCCGCCCGGGGGTCCTACCTGCGAGGGCCTTGATGCGGGACCGTTCGAAGAGCCGGGCGGAGCTGTTCTCGTTGTCCCAGTCGTCGGCGTCCCAGCGGTTGTTGACGCCCTCGTTGTACTGCTGCTGGATCTCCATGTGGTCGAGCTCCGCCGCTACTGACGTCATCGCGAGCTCGCCGTGACTCCGCCCACAAGGCGAGTCCTTCCTCCTGCTGCTGTCAGAGACGGGACCGCCCACACACACACACACACTCACTCACGCTCACACACACTTACACACACTCGGACACACGCAGGCCGGCGGGTTGATGCTACGTCACCAAGTCCTGCGGAGACAAGGAGAGGAGGGTCAGAAAGGACACACACACACACACACACTGAAGCACACACACCGTCAGACACATCTGTATGTGTGTATCAGTGTATCAGGGGTTTTGTATGGACCTGATCTTCTGTACTGGTAGAGAGACCTCGACCTGAATGCAGTGTGTGTGTGTGTGTGTGTGTGTGTGTGTGTGTGTGTGTGTGTGTGTGTGTGTGTGTGTGTGTGCTGTGATTGGCTGCGGGCTCTCTCCCTCTCTGTAAAGTGAGGGCACACCGCCCCCTTCTGGCCAGGACTCGTTACTACAGCATCACTCAAACGCCCCACATCAGAGCTGTGAGGCGTTCAGGAGCGCCTCCATCAACCTGACTGCCCACATAAACCACAGAGGTCAGGCCTGATCAGCTCACCCTGACAACCAGACTGAGGAAAGATGACTGAGGAGCTGGCGGTGCGTTCACTGTCACTCTGACGAACCGAGCAGTGAATCCGCAGCGCGACTCAGCGCTGCCGCCGCCGCCGCCGCCGCCGGTCGGGTCGGATCAGCAGTCAGCAGCATGACTCAACACCACAGCACAGCAACGTCTGCACGCTTCTCCTGCCACCATGAATGCACCGCGAGGGCTGACTGCCAGGTCAGCACCCTCTGCACCTACTGCACCCCTGAACGCACCGCGAGGCGTTCACTGCCCCGTCAGCACAGGGTTCACACACCTGCTGCAATTTAGCATCATTCAAGAGGAAAAAAAACCTGGCTAAGGGTGTGTGTGTGTGTGTGTGTGTGTGTTTGGACTTAAACCCATGATGCAGTGCGACCTACTACACCTCTGTACCTCCTCACATGAATGGATTTGAACATGTCAACAGTACATGAGGAGGTCCAATGAAACTTCCTGCTGCCTGGTGTCCTGATCTGCTCTCTGATTGGCTGCGGCTTCACTTCTCCTCACAGGCCCCGCCCCCTGAGGCCTGAATCCACCAATCAGATTTTTTTTTCTCATCACTGAAGGAGGATCTACAGACTAAGAGGTGTGTGTGTGTGTGTGTGTGTGTGTGTGTGTGTGTGTGTCCACCCACTTGCAGCTGAACAACCAGTCAGACTGAAGCTGCTTGTGTTGCTACGCTAAAAATATGTTTCCACCGGGACCCTGAGAGAGAGAGAGAGAGAGAGAGAGAGAGAGAGAGAGAGAGAGAGAGAGAGAGAGAGAGAGAGTGTGTGTGTGTGTGTGTGTGTGTGTGGAGAGTGAAACTAACACAATGTACACTCAGGCTGAAGCCAGACACAGACACACACATCATCTGTGACATGTACATGAATGTGTGCAGAATCAAACCACAACCGACTCATGAAACCTCTTGAAAATACTGTTGACTGTAGAACATGGACCAGAACCCAGAACCCAGAACCCAGAGACCAGAGACCAGAGACCAGAGACCAGAGACCAGAGACCAGAACCCAGAGACCAGAACCCAGAGACCAGAGACCAGAACCCAGAACCCAGAACCCAGAGACCAGAGACCAGAGACCAGAGACCAGAACCCAGAACCCAGAACCCAGAGACCAGAGACCAGAGACCAGAACCCAGAGACCAGAGACCAGAGACCAGAACCCAGAGACCAGAGACCAGGTCCAGGTCCAGAACCTAAACAACCAGAGTTTCTGCACTACGACTCAGACTTCAAGTGATGACCTGAGGAAGAGGAGGAGGAGGAAGAGGAGGAGGAGGAGGAGGAGAATAAAGTTCTCTCTCTCTCTCTGCTTCTTTCCGGATTTTTCTCCCTCTGACATTTTTCACAATTCAGCTGTCAATCATCGCCATGGCAACCAAAGACGGACTGAAATCTCCAACAGCGCTGAAAACTCCCACGCAGGACGAGACGCCTGAACGCCACCACAACCCACACACACACACACACACACACACACACACACACACACACACACACACACACACACACACACACACACACACACACACACACACACACACACACACACACACAGAATGTAAAACTTAAACATCCTGGATATCGACAGGCTTCCACTGCAGGAAGTG
Organism: Salarias fasciatus; assembly: GCF_902148845.1. Lineage (NCBI taxonomy): Eukaryota > Metazoa > Chordata > Actinopteri > Blenniiformes > Blenniidae > Salarias > Salarias fasciatus. Next base: position 2,566,872 of record NC_043757.1, read on the forward strand.
TGATGACTTCATCAACGCTGAGCAACATTCTGGTTTCGTCAGGCGGAATCGACCCCAGCGTCCGGCGTCTGGTTCGATCCTGAACTCAGGTCCAAACTGTGAAGCCCAACAGTGGCAGCAGGAACCCACGAATCACACTGTTCAGAGCCGGGCGGTGGAGATGAGCGGTGCAGTGGCGGCCAGGCGCCGGTTCTCCCAGTAACGGGGAACGTGAGCCGGGATTCAGACCGTCCTGGGACGGGTTGGTTTTACTCAGCTGACCATGTGTGCCTGCTGTGGATGTCATTGTCCGTGTCGTAGCTGCGGTGGTCAAACACACCGACACTCTGCTCTGTTAACAAGCGTGGCTGCATCTGTTCACCGCACCTCCAGAAATCCAGAGTCTGAGTCTGGACCACCTGATGCAGCCTGGAGCCCCATTTAAAACTCTGAAGGTCACCGGGCTCTCTGCTGCAGAGCACACACACACACACACGCACACACACACACAGGTGTGGTGTGAATCTGGGACGAGGAGCAGGAAGTGGACCATCACGCGGTCCTCTGCAGTCATATGTAGGACACTGAGATGTAGGCCGGCAGCAGGCTGCGGGAGGCGCAGGAGCTGGAGGAGCTGCGGGAGGCGGAGGAGGTGCAGGAGGTCTGATGGTTGTCTGTTTACACGACAACAGCTCCCAACGTGGAACTTTTCAACAACACTCCATCTCCGTCGTCATGGAAACAGGTGAAAACGAGACTTTCTGGAAACACTCAGGCTCCATCAGCGTGTGGACGACCTAGTCCATAATGTCCTGGTCCTGGTCCATAATGTCCTGGTCCTGGTCCATAATGTCCTGGTCCTGGTCCATAATGTCCTGGTCCTGGTCCCGGTCCATAATGTCCTGGTCCTGGTCCCGGTACACAATGTCCTGGTCCTGGTCCCGGTCCACAATGTCCTGGTCCTGGTCCCGGTCCACAATGTCCTGGTCCCGGTCCACAATGTCCTGGTCCTGGTCCCGGTCCACAATGTCCTGGTCCCGGTCCATAATGTCTTGGTCCTGGTCCCGGTCCATAATGTCCTGGACCTGGTCCTGGTCTATACTCTGCCGGTCCTGACGAGCGTCAGTATTTTCCCATTGCTAATGTTCAGTGTGTTTTTTTCTGCAGGATGTGTGTGTGTGTGTGCGGCTTCATTATAATCAACACCCACGAGTGGCCCAACATGAAAACTACGTGGTTTCCATAGAAACGAACATCTTCTTCAATACGTTACCATGTAGAGGCTACATTTTTCTGAAAACACTAAAATGATAGATTTTTTACTTGTAAATGAGCCAAAAAGTTCATCATTAAAACACCTAAAACACTATGAGGACATGTGACTTTAGCCCCGCCCCTTTTCAATCATCCACCAATCAGGACAAAGCAGATAGATGGACAGCTTTTCAAAGTCTTTGTTTCAGAAACTAGAGGTGACAAAAGATGAAAATATGGAGGATAACGCTCTCTCTCTCTCTCTCTCTCTCACACACACACACACACACACACACACACACACACACACAAAGGAGAGGATAAAAGACTGAAAGTAAAGGAATGTGTCAGCAGTCAGAGGATGAGATCACAACTGGTGAGAGAGAGAGAGCGAGAGAGAGAGAGAGAGAGAGAGAGAGAGAGAGAGAGAGAGAGAGAAGAGTAAGCAGCCCTGAAATTCTGTGCTCGGCCACTAGTTGCGAATGGTTTTTGTTTTGTATTTTGAAAACACAACCAACTGCTTTCACTGACAGTCCGTCTCACACACACACACACACACACACACACACACACAGCGAGCCACTGAGGTGTGTGTGTGTGTGTGTGTGTGTGTGTGTGTAGGGGTGGGGGTGTTGAACCAGCAGCAGTGTGATGAGTCCATTTCCAGTTTGAACAAAGGATACTACACACACAAATCACTCAGGACGCTCATCGATAATTAATGGATGCATATTTGGGAGCATGAGTATATATGTGTGTTGTGCACACACACACACACACACACACACACACACACACACACACACACAAACATGAATACATGACTAATTCATGGAGAAGTTATGAAATATAGATTTCCGACACGCAAGAGGACAGTGAACGCAGCACGGAGGCTCCTGCTCAGCTTCAGTGAATCCACCTCAACACGTCCGGTTCTCAGTGTTCACACACTCACTGAGGTCTACCGGCTGGACGAGGTGTCCTCTGGACAGCAACCTGAGGACTGTGTTCTCATCACACACAGGAGAACCAGAGAGCCGCTCCGCTCCTCCTGACCAGCCTCCATCACGGTCCACCCAGGACCATGAAGAAAGGTTCTCCTTGTATGCAGATGATGGTGTGGTTTTGCTCTCCTTGTTAAATTGTATCGATCTGAATCCTTCGCTGTTATTATTCATCGACTTTCTCCGACTGTTGAGCTCATCAGCAGGACGGTTCTGTCTGCCGGGAGAACTTCCCTCTCTGGGAACACTTCTCATAAAGCTCAGGCTTCAGGCTCAGAACGTTCTGATGTGAACAAACATGAGAAGTTTGTTTTTCACGTGAAAACCTTAAAGAAGCTAAAGTTGAATTCATGAAAGTAAAATGAGAAATAGTTTTTCAATGATGAAGTGAACCTGGACGACTTCACTCATCTGACCTGAAATTATACAGACGATCTTTATAAGACTAAACATTTGGATGGAACGTTTCTATGTTGTATTTTTATATAATGAATACTATATTAATGAATGAATGTGCAAACCGATGCATGAAATCGTTAAATACACTGCCAGTGTTTTTCTCAGGTTTTTAACTTCATTCTTCATGTCATATTTCTGTTATTTTAATTATTTAAAATAAATAAAAACTTTAAAAAATAATGAATGAATTAGGGTGAAATGGCAAAAAAAGATATTTTATTTTCCTTTTTTAAAGCATCTGAACTGGAAACAGAGATAAGAATAATATTGAATAAACATATATTAAATAAAGCAGATTAAATAAGTATAGAGAAATAAAAGAACCATTTTAACTCAGCAGTACAATGAATGTAGGAAATATAAAATAAGAGTGAAGTCGTTTCAAGTCCTCACTGGTTTTCTGTATAAATACAGGATCATGTGGTTCCAGGCTCCAAAGAGAGAATAAAAGAGTTATTTTGAAAGTGTGCATTTAAATTTCCACTAGTCTCCATTGAGTTTTATTTTGAAAAATGCTTCTTTCCTGTGCTGAACTCCATCAGTCGCTTTATTTTTCATGAAGTCCTTATTGAAGTGTTTTTATTCACCGTCCTGCTGGTCGAAGGGAAAATGATGCTGCTGAAAACTGGACCGGCTTTACCACAAATCTGATCCCGTTATGATGATCGACCAGAAGTTTACAGTGATCAATAAAGCTTGATCACATGATCGTCCAGCTTCAGAATGAAAAAATAAATCAATCAGTGAACAAACGAGCAGATGAAAAGGTTTTCCTTGAATCTCAGCTGTGAACAAAACATCTTGGCTGAGTGAGTAAATGTGAGCTTCTGTTTTATTGATGCGAGCCCCCTCCACCCCTCGGCCCCTCCCCCTCCCCCTCCCCTCCCCCCCCCCCTCCCCCCCCCCCCCCCCCCCCCTCCCCCAGCCCCTCCCCCACCCAGCATTATTATTTCACTGAAAACGGAGGAGCCACGGGAGACCCTGAGAGCCTCTGGATCCGTCCTCCATGTTTGTAGTTCTCACTATAATCACACTCACCTCAGCCAATCAGAGCCGCTGTGGGCGGAGCTAAAGCCTCATTTTTACTCCAGAGGTAAACGAGATGAATAGGCTGTGAGTCGCCTTGAACCACCTCCAAAGATTAAAACACTCGGACCACGGCGGCTCTGATTGGGCCACTTCACCACATCTCAAGAAACTCAAAATCAGTTCAAGAGTGAACATCAAACTCCGCCCACAGGCCCGACCCCGACGCTTCCAGACGGCACTCCAGACATCGATAGCTTTGTTTTACATTTAATATCTTCACACACACTGAGCAGTTCACACACACCCCGGCCCACCCAGACCCGCTGCGTTTGCTCAGGTCTCAGCAGGAACCTTCAGGAAGCAGCTGAGCTTTGATCCGACCGGCCGTCAGAGTCCTCCAGGATTTACCGACTTCAAACCGTCCCCCCTCTGCTCAGATCCTCCTCTTCCTCTTCCTCTTCCTCGCATTATGCCGCTCGTCTTCACCGGGTCTCGCCGCGGTTCAACGCCGTTCCCGTCAGATCAGAGGTCGCGCTGAATTCAGGCACCGCAGGAATCCGAGCCGCAGAACCAATTCCTCCATCGCTGAACCCATCTCGGCTCGAGGCGTTCGAGGACCGCTGGCAGTGTCGGTCATTCAGAGTGAAAAGGTTTTCTGGATGTGATCACATTCAGAAGGTTTTTTTTGTCCAAGAAATGTAATTCTTATTGACGTGAAGTCGGTAATGAAAATGACGGACGGTGAAAATGTCTCCCGCTCCAGACTCTGTGCGAACTGACATTTCCGCTGGTTTAATTACTGTTTAATTGTCTCTGGAAGTGGCTGCAGCAGCGAGGGCTAAAGGTCACTCCAGGTCACTCCAGGTCACTCCTGGTCCGACGAGGCGAGGGCGCGGAAACCAAACGCACCTCACACAGACCAAACAGTGGACTGATAGCAGGAAGATATGGTGCAGTTTCACCCTGAACACTGACTCCACCGAGGGACGGGGCGGAGGGGGCGGAGCCTCAGCCCCCGCTCACCCCTTCAATAACTAACCGCTGAGTAAAAGCAGATCGGACCGGTCGGCTGCTGCACGGCCGGTACCGACCCCACGCTACAAACTGCAAGCACCGGTTCATGACTACAGCCTCTAAATGCATTCTGGGTAAAATATATTCCCTTGTTCTCGACACAATTCAAAGACAGGAGCCAGACCGTGGTGTGTGTGTGTGTGTGTGTGTGTGTGTGAGAGAGATGGATTTACAAATGTCAGAAGCTCCAGCCGGCCGCAGCAGCCACACGGCTGCAGGCTAAATGTGATTTCTGCGGCGGTGAGCGGCACAATGGGCCCCGGCCTGACGTGTGAATGGACTCAGTGTGGCAGCAGACAGACGGCCTGATTGTGACAACAACGGCTCTGCTCTCTCCAACACTTTAATCAAGTTGCAGCTCTCATCTAAAGGCCGCGGGACTTCAGAACGGAGCCTCCTCTGTCTCACTGCTGGGAAGTGAACAGCCTGACCTTCACTCAGAGAGCAGAACATTTACTGGAAAACCTGAACTTTAGCTGAACCGCAACAGAAGAATCCAGACCAGACTTCAGACTGAACCCTCAGATCAGAGGCAGCAGCGATCGCAGCAGAGTGTCGGCTGACACGACCAAACGCTGCCGTGTAAACGTGAAACTTTTGGAAAACGAAGCGTTTTCACTTGAAACGGCAGATCCAGGATGGTCTCTGGGCCTCCCGGTCCAGATGTCCCGGCCGGCCGGCGGAGGACTCGGCCACGCCGAGCGTCTCTGCCATGCAAAAATAAGTGGAACGGAGCGGCGTAGTAACAGAAGCAGAGCAATAAATACCATCCCAGCAGGACGGCAGCAGCCATGCAGATCAGCGAGTGGGCGGCTGTGGGCGGCAGCGCAAACGAACGGACTCACACGGCAACAGACGGACATTTTGTTGGAGAGGAAGAGGAGGAAGAGGAGGGAGAGGAGGGAGAGGAGAGAGAGCTGTGGCCCTGATGGTAGCTCCACCGGGAGCATCTAACCTCCTTTTCTTATCAGGAGCGCCGAGCAATGTGTGACCTGACGCTGAGCAGAGACCCAGAGAGGCCGAAAGCTCAGCATCCAGCACCGAGAGGAGGAGGAGGAGGAGGAGGAGGAGGAGGAGGAAGATGACGACACAGAGAAATGTGAGACATGTCAGCAAAGGAATGCGAGGAGGAAGGAAAGAAACCAGGATCAGACTCCTCGAAGCTCTCCAGATAAACAGGCCGGGTCAAGAGGAGCTCTCAGCCCATCAGAGGAGCAGGAGGAAGAGGAGGAAGAGGAGCACCGCAGGGTGAATTCATCTTCACTCCACCGTTCTACGTTGATGTAAATCCCTTCATCACCGCTGATATCTTCCCTTCCGTCACCATTCAATCCTCATTTTCACGTTTAAAGTTCAACGTTGGAATTTTCCCTCTACGTCGACGATTCTGCTTCTTCCAGAGACGATTTCAGACAAAGTCCTGCTCAACACTCTTTATTGTCAGACTTTTTAAGAAGGGGGTGATCTGTGGAGATCTGAGGAGGAGATCTGAGGAGGTCATTGAAGAGCAGAGGTTCCTGGAACTCGCTGGGTCTTTGGAGTCCGGCATGCCGGCAGCGTGGATCTGTAGAACGGGGCCAGTCCACTTAGGTCTGCTTCAGCCTGGAGGACCAGCTGGACCCTTCCGGTCTGAACCGGGTCTGAACAACAGTCTCTGTGCTTCCTGCAGTCTAAAGGAGGCCATCTTGGACTGGATGTGGATCAGGCCCTGTCCCCCTTTAGCCACTGGCAGATAGAGGACTGTAACCCGGATCTAGTGTTCCCCCGACCAGAAGACATCCAGGACGGCCCATAAGATGTCCTCCACCAGGCCCTCAGGAAGTCCTCTACCAGGACTTCAAAACACTGAATTGGTGCCAAAGAGACCAAGTTCTCGGCACCCAGGACTCCTCCCCTCTACGACAGCTGGGGTAGAACCACGTCCATTCAGACATCCGTGCACACACCTTCTGCTAAACACCGTCCCAGTTTCTGGCCTGAAAGCCCTCAGCAACCAGAACCCCCCCCCCCCCACCCCACCCCACCCCACCCCACCCCAGAGCACCTTCAGACCAGAGGAGGAGGAGATCTGAGGAGGAAGCCACAGCAGAGTTCCTGCAGAGCTGTGGAGGAGTCACAGGGTTCGGGGGAGGAGCTGGGAGGAGGTCTGGCCTCTGGAGGACTGCCTGTTCCCAAACTGTCCCAGACAAGCAGAGCCGGGGGGGGGGGGGGGGGGGCAGTTTCATGTCCTCCCTCCATTCATTCTGTCAGCTCCACCCTCACTTCACTCCTCCTCCTCCTCTAATCCCACACACCCAGACAGCTGAGAAACCACATGACCCTCCTCCAGATGTTTCTGACTGATGACCCACAGAGAGCCTCTCACACAGTCCTCCTCCTCCTCCTCTTCCTCTTCCTCCTCCTCCAAGTGTTTATTCAAGTCTGATTCTGTGGCTCAGGCCACGCCCATTTCCCCCCAATCAACCAATCAGGGAAAAGGACGGTTGACGACACTTCATTGGATTGATAGTTTATCATGAATTCAAACAATGTGCTCAAGTTTTGAAGTAATCAGTTACTGGTACTGTAAATTCCCCTCCTCTAGCATCCAGGCTATAGAGCATCTTCCTCCCACTGACTTCAGGATTATAAAACATCTTTCTGATGCTTTCCAAGTGACTTTTTGTTATCTCCAGTCCGGTACATCCATTTGTGTTCATAAACTGGAAAATTACCTCGAAGACGAACCTGTTCTTCTGAGAATTATGGTCAAATCCTGGAGTCAAACTGGATGTCTACACAGACATAAAATGTGGACAACAAGGACATTTCAGAAGCAAAAGAAGATCAAGTTTGGGGAATGAGGGGAAGTCAGAAATACAAAGACGGGAGAGCAACAAAAACACGACCCTCGGTTATTCTTACATTCCTTCCAGGAACTTTTTGGGCATGGGAACTAAAACAAACTGAAGAGGACGATAATGAGGATGATGAAGAGGGCGATGAAGAGGAGGAGCATTTTTAGATTCCAATGGAAAATAACGGAAAAATACATTTTTAGAGTTAAACTGAAAATATCTTTAGCTAACACACACACACACACACACACACACACACACACACACACACACACAAACACACACACACACAGGCTCTTCACACTCCAGATTGGACAGTGGGCTGTGTCGTCATGGAGACCGTCCCATCATCTCAGCCTGGCCATCGGCCAAACTCTCTCTGACCCACAATCCTGCTGCAGTGCATTGTGGGATATCAGATCTAATCTGATTCCATTGGACATGTGTGTCTGTGTGTGTGTGTGTGTGCGCATAGTTTTGTGTGTCCTCTTCAGTCTGCTCTGACTGTCCATTCACAATGAAAACTTCATCACCACAGCTAACACCTAGCACGTGATGCTAGCTCTGAAGCTAACACCTTTAGCACGTGATGCTAGCTCTGAAGCTAACACCTGTAGCTTCTGGACTGAGGCAGACGTTGCATCATGAACTACAGGAGAGGAAACCCTGCGCAGATCCACACGAGTTCATCTGAAGTCGCCACATAAATAACGAGAACGTGAGGAGGAACTTTCTTTTGTTCTCTCCTCATTTATCTCCCCTCAGAGACGTTTATTGAGGAAATGAAACATCCATCTGGATCAAGAAACACAAACACTCCCGTTTGAAGAGAGAGCGGTGTGTGTGTGTGTGTGTGTGTGTGTGTGTGTGTGTGTGTGTGTGTGTGTGTGTGGGGCTCCTGCAGAGCCTCACGTCCTCACTGTAGCTGTCTCTCTGTGTAACATCACACAGTCACCACAGCGTTCAGCCTGTTGAGTGCAGCAGTCGTAGTGAGAACAGCTCCCACTAGTGGCGCTGCAGGAGAACTGCACTTTCACCAGTTCTGCGAACGGAGATCATTATCAAAGATGAATCTGAGGACGAAGCGAAAACGTAGACCAACAGTTCCCAGACGATGGTTGCCATGGAGACGGGGTGTGAGTGTGCAGGTAGCAGCGCTGAAGTTCAGTTCGCCGACTCGGCACTTTGGTTTCTTTACTTGGGGTTTGATGGTGGAACGCAGAGAGAGAGAAGAACAATCATTGATCAGAAGTGACTCGTTCTGCTGCACTGTGGAAACCTAAAAGAACAAAGAAACGTTCTCCCAACAGACGCAACAGTGTCGAGACCGCCTGCTGGGCGCTACTGTTGTTCGACCTGCTGCTGAAACGGTTGTAGGGACTGTTGACCAATAGTTGGACCCGCTGCTGGACCAATAGTTGGACCAGCATTTGGACCAGTAGTTGGACCCGTTGCTGGATCGGTTGCTGGACCCGTTGCTGGACCCGTTGCTGGACCCGTTGCTGGATCGGTTGCTGGATCGGTTGCTGGATCGGTTGCTGGATCTGTTGCTGGATCGGTTGCTGGATCGGTTGCTCTCTCGTCCCGTTTCTCTTTTCTTGCAGACGGATCAGTTTGAACATCGGAGCTTCATTAACACGATTCTGTTCCAGCGGCTCTCACAGCTGACAACAGGAGACACGGAAACACACACCAGAGTGTGTGTGTGTGTGTGTGTGTGTGTGTGCGTGTGTGTGAGAGAGAGATTAAAGAGCTTTGCAGCAGTGTGTTCCTTGCCCATAAATACCTGCTGCTGACACACTCGTATGATGGGAGCTGGTTTTGATGACAGTGGACATCAGGGTGGGGGTGGGGGTGGAGGGAGGTGGGGGTGTGGTGGGTCTGTTGGGGGTGCAGTGGGGTCGGGGTGTCCTTGTCCGATCGATGAGGATTTAGAGGAGAAACTGTTCCAAAACGTTCCAGTGAGACCTTCAGACTGAACATGAACACAGCAGGAACTGCTTCTAACACCTAAACCTGATTAAAAACTGTCCAGAGTCCCAAACCCCCGACCTGAAACACATTTTTAACAGATCCAGGACTGAGTGAAGGGCCTGACCAGACAACACAAAGTTTGGTTTCTTAAACCACGGAGAATACTTCCCGTCAAACTTCAGTTTTAAAGAACCAGAATGAAATTTCTTATTTTCAAAATAGATCATGTCTGACTGGCTGTGGAGATGAACTCTGAGGCTCAGTGTGTGTGTGTGTGTGTGTGTGTGTGTGTGTGTGTGTGAAGTCATCCGGGGTTGGGTTACACCCAGAGATGAGCTGGGTGGAGGTCAGTGATGTAATCCTGGGCGTCGTCATAGCGACAGAGGGGGAGGCGGGGGACGGAGGGTGGAGAGGAAAAGCAGAGCTTCGGCTGAGTGATGATAAGATCCAAACTTCCAGGAAGGCGAGCGAGCCGCGCCTCAGAAACACCAGGAACACGCTCTGCTCGCCCGGCGCCATGGCAACGGCCGGGGGCCAAACGGAACCACCAGAACCGGCAGCAGCGGGGTCAGTGAACGCATCACGATCACTTCCTGTCAGAGTCCCAGACCCCGCCCCCTTCAGTCTGAGCCCCACGCCTCAGGGTGTGTACACACACACACACACACACACACACTTTTCTGATGGGGAGGCCTCAAACTCAACAATTCATTCATTAGGAATGTGTGTGTGTGTGTGTGTGTGTGTGTGTGTGTGTGTGTGTGTGTGTGTGTGTGTGTGTGTGTGTGTGTGTGTGGTGACCTTGAGATGGACTCATTTAATTTGATTTCTGTGCAGCCAAAGGCGTTCCTCCCTGTGTCACACACACACACACACACACACACACACACACACACACACACACACACACACAGTTCCAGAACAAGCCCAGCGCTCATTTGCTGCTCAGACCAGGACAGCGGGACGTTCTTACTGACTGATCAGAGGTTCGGTTCCTGCGGGAGTTTCCTGCTCCTCACATCTGTGGAACATCTGTGAACCGTTCACCGGACACACCGTTTCACTCTGAGAACACCGAAACACCCCAAACACAGAGACCAGAGACCCGTCAGAGTGACGAGAACGAGGCGGGAACGTGAGGAAAACTAAACAACAGGCAAACATGGAGATGATGCAACAACGTCACCAGGTTCCCCTCCATGGTTCCCCTCCATGGTTCTCCTCCATGGTTCTCCTCCATGGTTCCCCTCCATGGTTCTCCTCCATGGTTCCCCTCCATGGTTCTCCTCCATGGTTCTCCTCCATGGTTCCCCTCCATGGTTCTCCTCCATGGTTCTCCTCCATGGTTCCCCTCCATGGTTCTCCTCCATGGTTCTCTCTTCACTCCCCTTCACATTCCCGCCCCGCCTGCTGTTCTTCCTCCTTCAGTCCCTGGTCTCCCACGCTCGTCTCCTCCCCTGAGACCCCCCAACCTCCCCCCTCCACCACCCCATCCTCCACCTCCACCCTCCTCCAACTACAGTTTCTTTTTTCTTGAACTTTCATCCTCTGGTTTTACAATAAAATCCTCTATAAAATCCAACATCTAAAGTTTGAAGATTTAATATGGAAAAAAGTGAGGAGGGGGAGGAGGAGAGAGGAGGAACTAGAAGTGGGACAGTAAGAAGAGCTCTGAGAGGGAAATCCACGTCAGTCAACATGAAAACATCTTCTGCTTCCACACCAAGGCTTTTAATCTGAAATGATTTAAATTCACTTTATGAAGAAAAAACAACTGTCTGCCGGAGTTTGAGAGATGGATGAGAGACGCTCCCGATCCTCACGCCGTCCAGACGTTCTGCACAGACATGTTTGGTTCCACACGGGTTCTGGGCGTTTAAACAAACTTCCAGCCTGCTGCTGTTCTCCCAGTTCCATCACGACAACAGAATCCATCTGAGGGTCCTCCTCCTCCTCCTCCTCCTCCTCCTCCTCCTCCTCCTCCTCCTCCAAACAGGACAAATGTCCAGAGAAAACACAGCTGAGAGAGAATCAAACCAATGATCTGTCCAGGAAACAGGTGGGGCTTCACAGCCCAGTTTTCTGTCTCTACTCGTTAAACCACATTTCCCATGAGCCCTTGCTCTCTCTGTCTCACTGATAACTCACCAAAATTACAAAAACAGTTTAGTTTGAGTCAAGTTGATTCACTGAGTGACCACTGAAAAAGCCTTTATGAAGATGCTGCAGCTGTGGCTGCTCTGCTAAAACTACCACTCCGCTAAAACTACCGCTCCGCTAAAACTACCGCTCCACTAAAACTACCACTCTGCTAAAACTACCGCTCCGCTAAAACTACCGCTCCGCTAAAACTACCGCTCTGCTAAAACTACCACTGCTCCGCTAAAACTACTACCGCTCTGCTAAAACCACCGTTCTGCTAAAACTACCACCACTCTGCTAGACCTGAACCCGTTACTGCTACACTCAAGCTGTTATCACAAAATCTGCTGCTGGTTTGGTAAAACTGCAACAAACGGCATCGCAAAATGTTGCTACGTCCACGCTATCACTGCTACGTCAACGCTACAGCTGCTTTGTCATCGCTACTGCTGCTACGTCAACCATATCGCTGCTACGTCAACGCTAAAGCTGCTACGTCATCGCTACAGCTGCCACGTCCACGCTATCATTGCTACACCAATGCTACAGCTGGTACGTCAATGCTATCACTGCTATGTCAATGCTAATGCTGCTACATCAATGCTAAAGCTGCTACGTCAATGCTACTGCTGCAATGTCAACGCTACAGCTGCTATGTCAAAGTGATTGATGCTGTCAGACTTAATGCTGCTACATCAAAGCAACAGATGCTAAGCTGTAGTTTGTGATGCGACTGTCTGAACCATAAATGACAGCAGCTGAAATCAGAGACTGGAAAGAAGAGTCTCCGTCTGGAAGAAGAACTTGGATTTTCTGTGAGTTCTCAGGCGGCTGGTGGTTAAAGCTTCCCGCTGGCAGCAGGTTCTCATGCTACTTTCAGACCTCAGAGAGGAAGCTGCAGGAGCTCCAGCAGCTGAAGACTTCCACACCTTCCAGGAGTCAGGACCGACCTCCACACCGCCGTCCGTCCAGGATGCAGCGTGACGGGCACAAACAGCAGACGCTTCCCCCAGAGAAGTTTACGATGGGTCTGTGGTTTTTACTGCAGCACAACCTCTTCAACAAGTGACCAAATGTCTCCCAGCAGAGGAGGAGCAGCAGGAGCA
>NC_043757.1:2584729-2739729 GCF_902148845.1 Salarias fasciatus
GAGCCGGTCCACGGTCTTCTCCCGGGCGTCTCCTGGCAGCTCAGCGGTCTTTCCCATGGTGCTGGAGACGCTGGAATGTAAGAACCTGTAGCAGGTGTGCTTGATACATGACACTTAGAATTAGGGGACTGATAATTGGTTGATTGTGCGATGCCATGTGCCGCATGAGCAGCAGCCAGTCTGTAGAAGACTCAACTCTTGGTGACTTGTTGGGGATGAAATACTCATTTCTCTGAACACACTGCTGGACATTATGGACAACAGCATCAACCCTGGGCACCTGGTCTTCAGGGACCAGAGGAGTCGGACCAGGACCAGAGACTCCTTCATCCCCCGAGTATTCAAAACTGTTAAACTCTGGCAGTTAGTGGAGGAAGTGAGCTGGAGCATCACTCTGGGGGGAGACATTTATTTATGGGACGTAGATACTTGTAGATCTTGTCTACCAGCTGCCTTTAACCGAGTCTTAATCTTGACTGTCGGCGCCGAATTGCTTTAAGATTCACAATGTCCCAGAGAAAGCTCACCAAAGGGATCAATAAAGATCCATCATTCTATCTAAACGTTCCACTGATCACTCATTAAAAATCCGGTGAAGTCCCATCAGCGGGAGGAATCGGAATCTGCTCTACAACCTGAATGTTAGCGGAGGAAGATGCTCTACAACCTGGGCCGGCAGGACTCTGCTCACCCTCGTGAAGCTCCTCCTCCAGTAAACAGGCTAGTTTTTGGTTTTGCTAATGCTAACCAGGTTCCACTTAAATCACCTGAAATTTAACCAAATCATCAAATCCGATAAAGTGAAATAACTCTGTTGTCCAGCGGACTGGAGAGAAGCTAACGTTCACTTCCGGTTGCTAACGCTAATGACAGGATGAATGCTAACGCTGACGTTCTGTGACACTAAAGCTGAAATGTTTTGCAGCTAGCCGAGGTGCACCTCAGAATGCTATCGCTAACGCTAGCTCCAGCAGCAGCAGCAGCACAGAGACGAGGAGGCGGAGTTCGGTGTTTTTTTTTTCTTCGTCTAGAAGCTTTATTGATAACTGTTTACATCTCACAATGCATTCCACAAACACGACTCCCGGCGGGAAGCTTTTATCGTCACAATTGAAGTATGAAGTTTATCATTCACAAATATACTTGCATAACAAACAGATGCTCGAAAGATTCCCAAAGTCACGTCCAGGCGCAAGATACCGGCTCCACAGACAGAATGGTTACGCACTTTGTACTTAAATCCCTTTTTTTGGAGTTTTTTTTTTTTTCTCAGATGAATGTAAACGTGTAGCTTCCAGAGTTTTTTTTAGTTTGTTCTTAAATCTACTCAACAGCTGCGATGAGGTGAACGAACCATGAACGAACGAACCACCGGATGGATCTTTGAATTCGTCGGGCAAAGTTTTCTAGATGTTTCTAGCTAGTTACTCAGAAGCGATGATGAAGATTTCTTTTTTAATGGTAGAATAGGCCCCTCCCCCTCCCCCCACCGTCCACCAATCGGTTGTTCGTCACGCCGAGGCGAAAAACCACGAAACCCAACCAAAAAAACAAAAAAAAAAGAAAAAGAAAAATGAAGTCGGGGCGTCAAAAAGACGAGGTGAGGATTTAAAGAGGCGGATCGCCGTCCGCCGGCGGGAAACTCAAACGGGCCGGGAGGGGCGGGGGAGGGGGGGGCCGAGAGGAAACGTGCCATCGTCGTCATAGAAACAAACATTTCAAAGCTTTATTGAAACGAAGAGGCGGACGACGGGAACGTTCTCCCACAGGAACACAAAAAGAGAAAAAAAAAAATTACGGAAACTGGAAACAAAAACGTTTTATTAATTCGACAGATACAGTTAAAAGGGCCGCGTCCACGCCTCCCCCCCCTCCTCCCCCCGCTCCCCCACCCTCCCCTCCGCCCCCGCCCCAACCCTCACATCCAGCTCAGGACTTCCTGAATCCAAACTGTCACTTCCTGTTTCCTTCACTCGGTTTTACGCTTCATCCCGGGAACCTTCGCCTGGATCCTGCAGACGAAAAAAACCACAGAAGACGACGCGTCACATTTCACGCCAACTGACAACAAACTAAACGAAATGAAATCCAAGAAAGAGAAGAAGAAGAGAAGACTCACTTTCCAACAACGTCCTTGATCTGATTGTTGACCAGAGAAACATAATGATCGATCTGAGCCTGAAACACACAAGACTGTTACTAAACACACACACACACACACACACACACACAAGGATTACACACACACACACACAGACACAAACTGTTCGTATACACACACACACACAGCGTGTTGTGGGTACCTGGTGTTTCTCGTAGATGATGGGGCAGCTGAACACTCCGATCACACCTGAAGAAGAAGAGTTTGATCATGTGACCTGACTCACAGACATCCCTGTGCTGCAGTGCATGATGGGAAGAGCACGCTCACCCAGAATGAGGACGGTGAGGCCGTTGAAGAGGGCGCCCACGTAGGTCAGGATCCACATGAGGACGGCAAACTGAGAGACAGAGAGGCGTTCAGGTGCAGTCTGTAAACCGCAGCGCTGGGCTGGACAGCGGAGGCTCTGATTGGTCCTCACCTTGATGGAGTCCACCAGGTCCTCCACCAGGAACACACGCCTCAGGTCGCCAATGAGCTTGTTGATTTTTTCCAGAGCCAGGTCGCTGTACTTGTGGACCATGTCCTCGGACAGCGCCACCTCCTGGTCCAGGTACTGCCTGCAGGAGGAGGAGGGCGTTACCGCCTGTGTGTTTCGCTGTGTGTGTGTTACTGTGTGTGTGTGTGTGTGTGAGCTGACTTGAAGGGGTGTCCCTCATCGGACTTCTGGATGGCCTGCAGGATCCCTCTGTATATCCTGAAGCTGATGGTGACGGAGAGCAGGGCCAGGCCGATGTAGGAGCAGACGCTGACGATGCTGCACACCGTCAGCGACAGCAGCAGCAGCAGCACGGCGCCGAACACCACGCCCGTGGTCTTCACGTCACGCCAGTACAGCAGGTCCACCACTGGGGACAGGAGGGGGAGGGGCCAGGAGAGGGGGAGGAGTCAGTGAGAGAGTGGGCCTGAATCTCAGGTAAAACTTCTTTTTAATAAACCATCTGAAAAAAAAAAAGTCAGTGTCTGCTGTTCCTAATAATTTCCACACTAATTAATATTTTTGAATTTTACACATTTTGTTCATACAATATTTTTCCTGAATATTTCTTATTAACCAGTTTTCGACTGATTGAGAGGTGTGTGTGTGTGTGTAGTGCAGTCTGTCTCTCTCTTTCACTCTGCGTAGTGTATTACCGTGTGTGTGTGTGTGTGTGTGTGTGTGTGTGTGTGTCTGGTTTCAGATTCCTGGCCGGTCAGTGGACATTATTAGAAGTGAAAGAGTTGACTTTTCCACAGAGATTAATCTGTTCCTGAAGATCTAAAAAATGCAGAAAACTC
The DNA here is from genome assembly GCF_902148845.1 of Salarias fasciatus. Taxonomy (NCBI): domain Eukaryota; kingdom Metazoa; phylum Chordata; class Actinopteri; order Blenniiformes; family Blenniidae; genus Salarias; species Salarias fasciatus. Next base: position 2,588,169 of record NC_043757.1, read on the forward strand.
CCCGGGAAGAGCTTCAACAGGCGTTTCTTCACATTAAACCCTTGTTCATCTCTTTAAATGTGAAAAAAGTCTAAATAATGAGGATTTCTCAAGTGAAACCCCAGGTTTTCTCTTAAGGGTGTGAAATGGGGGTGTGGCCTACCTCCAGCCAATAGAAAAGCTTCGTGTGCGTGATATGGAGCAAATCAACAAAGACACAAGTTTTGTAATTTTCCAATAACAATAATCTCAAAATATCCTTCAAAATGTGTTTGATTCCCTCAAACTGCTGGTAATGTTTCACAGCAGCAGCTCTTCGTTTCCTGTAAACATTCATATTCAGGAGACTCAAACTCCAACGTAGACATGAAACGAGGAAACGTCCAGGTTCTCTCTGGGGTCAACTGAGCAGCAAATCAGTGACTGAATGGCTAAGCTAACAGGCTAACAGCTGGCTGCGTCCTCCCCTCCCAGCCCGAGGCAGCCCGGTCCGGGATCCTGCTGGACTCGATACTCGACGATGTGCCACTGCACAAGCTAATGCTAAAGCTAACAGTCAGCAGCTCTGCAACTCTCTTCACCTTCAACCAAAGCAACAATGTGTCTGGGGGAGTAACTGTGTTTCAGCAATCAGTGAGCAACTCATCACCTCCAGCATAGGTCAAAGGTCAGAGGTCAGTCCTCTGAAACTCCAATGATTACTTCAGACAATAAAACTGCTAACCAGCCTATATGCTGCAAACCTAAAGAAGTTCAGAGTTCAAATGATAAAGAGTGAAGAACCCTGAAAGTTTCCAGCCTCACACTAGAAAAACAGCCGGCGGGGCCAGACCTCCCAGTCCAAAGTCTCAAAGAGCAACTTTAATCAGGCTGAAAGCAGCAGAAACGACACAACGCAGACAGAACCCGGGGAAAAGCGGCACCAAAGGACAAACCGGGGAAGTCAAACCAGAACAGACAAAGGATGAGTGTGAAACAACAGAAGATGCCAAACAGAGCGCCAGCTGTATCGTTCTGGGCCGATAAAACGACTCAAAGTATCCAGAAGGAGCCAAACTAGTCCTGATTCGCTGAAGCCCGAGGGTCAGCCTCAGGGTCCCTCACAGAAACCACAAGATCAGAGAAACAGTCCAAACACCAAAACGCACCGTTACACAGCGTCCACGCCACAAGGAAACCAGCATCAACTCAAGGAATGCAGAAAGCTGAACTGAAATGAAAATTATACATTTTTTCTTGAAATGCCGTCGTGTAAACAGAGCCTGAAGAAGGAAGAGAGAGAAACGTCCCGGGGGCAGAATGAAATCACTTCACGTGTCAATCGTGGATGAATGAGGAGGATTCATTAGTTTATAATCTGATCACAATGTCACAGGCCGTGTTAACATCTCCCCTCTGTGTGTGTGTGTGTGTGTGTGTGTGTGTGTGTGTGTGTGTGTGTGTTACATAACACACACCATTGTCTCCTCGTCAGACTGAACAAGAACAAAGTTTCTGTGTTCCAGCAGAGATAACAAATCATCTGAGCGGAGCTGCTCCTGCATCGGAGGCTCATCGCTCCACCTTCACCTCAAACTGATGAAATGTTGCACAGAAGTGAGTCAATCTAACAGCAGGGGGCCCCGGGGGGCCCGGGGGGCGTGAGCCCGGGGCCCTGCTGCTCCCAGGTCCGCCCTGCGGGGTAGAAACAGGGTTTTGGGGGCATTCGGGGGCATTTAAAGCGTAAACCTGCCGGCTTCCGTCGGTTCAGAGCGTTAGCTCGGTGAGCCGCGGTGAACGGGGCTCCTCCGCGGCGAGGGGAGGAGCGGCAGCGGGGGACCGCGGTCCAAAAGCGGCCGCCTGGCTACATATGGTAGCGGCCGAGCTAGCTGCTCCGGAGGCGGCTAAAAATAGCCCCGCATCACGGAGCGCTCGAGCCGGCCACTGATCCCGCCTCGCCGCCCGCCGCCCGCACTCTAATCCCCGCGACGCTCCGCCGAGCGCCGCGGCCTCTCCGCCAGCCTCCCCCGGAGGAGCGGAGGCAGCCGGGGCTGGCTCCGCTCCGCTCCGCCGGGGGAAAACGTCACACGGTCCGGCGTGACCTCCGCGGCACGTCCCGGTCCGCCGCCGAGCGCACCCCGGACTACGGCAGCCGAACCCCCGCAGCTCGGAGGACCGAAAACCGGGAGCGACACCGAGGAGGAAGCACGGAGGAAGAGGAAGGAGACCGAAAGGAAAAGATTAACAACACACTGACCACGTTTGGCGTCCATCTTGAAGCTCCAGTGAGAGAGACCACGGGAGGGGGGAGGGGGGGGGGGGGGGAGAGAGGAGGGAGGGGGAAGGGGGGGGAGAGGGGTACCATCGCACATTGGGATGGTTACATGGGACTTTTAATTCCTCATTAAATAAAATTATCAGTTAACTCCTCCTTAAATGACTCGGAAACGCCTCACTCCACATGACATCTTCAACACCGTGTCGGGTTTATTCTCTTCTGAAGTGGAATTATCTGGAATCCCGACTCCTTAAATTTATTCCTGCCGCTCTGCAGGATGGATGATGGGAGCGGAGCAATGCAGACCTTTCTGCAGCTGTAGCACCAAAGCTAATCCAGAAAGAGAGAGAGAAAAATCACCGGCAGCAGGCTTTGTTTACTTCCGGTAGACGTCACTACGTCACATCAGCTTCCTGCGCGACCAGAACGCTTCCCAGCCTCCACGTTACAGAGAATTCAATCCTTCATCGTTTCCATGGAAACACAAAGGGGAATACATGTAATTCTGAATTACTTAATTAAGAATCCCAAATTAAAGACACTGTAACCATGGCCGGTGACGCCATAATGTGGTGACAACACCGTCACAACGCATCACAACCTGCATCAATGACAGTCTCACTGTGATGACATCATCATGTGGTCATAAAACGTAACACCGTGACGCGGCAAGGATGTCACAACGCATTACAACATGCATCAGTGACGGTCTCACTGTGATGACATCATCATGTGGTAACAACAGGGTGATGCAACAACAACACCGTCACATGTTGACACGGCAACGGCACCGTAACACAGGAAAGGCTTCAGAAATTCAACAAAATGTAAAAAAAAAAATGAACAAAGCTAACGCTAAAGGACAAACAGAGATGCCTGTCAATACCAGTGTGTGTGTGTGTACGCTCATTGTTACTGCTCAGAACACACCGATCTGTGTTGGTGAGTGACTTCATTAGATAAACCACAGCGCCCCTCGTGGCCTGGCATGACAACTACATGGTTTTCAAAACCTCACTGCGAAACAAAAATGCAAAAATGATGCGTTTTGACTTGAATCACAAAGCAGATCCATCACATCCATCACCTCGGTGACACGAACGAACAAGAAGAGGAAGAAACTCGTCCAACACTTAAAAGCTGAATAAATCCAAAGGCCAAAAAAATCACAAGAACAAAAACATCAGGTGGAAAAGAAAAAAAAACGGTGCAGAAAACTACAACAAAGTTCCAAAACTCCTTCAAGAAAAGATGTAATCAAAACACAGATAACCTACAGCTCCTCCACCTCCTCCTCCGGCCAGCGGAGCGTCAGCCGGTCAAAGGTCAGAGGAGCTGCAGCAGCAACAGCGAGACAAGGAGGACTGAAAACACTGCTCAATATCAACCTAACACACACGCACACGCTCACGCACGCACGCACACACACACACACACACACACAGAGACACACACACACACACACACACACACACACACACACACACACACACACACACACACACACACACACACACACACACACACACACACACACACACACACACACACACACACACAGGAGGAGGTGTACCCTGCTGCCTCCACGGTTTGGTGCTGAGCTCGCTCTCCTTGGGGTCCATGGCGTCTGGTGGTCAACACACACTCCGAGTACAGCGAGTGTGTGTGAGGAGGACCGAGAGTGTCTGCAGGAAGAGGAGGAGCAGCGGGAGGAGGAGGAGCAGCACCTGTGTGGAGCCTCCTCAGGCTGCAGTCACTGAATAAAGTCCATCAGCTGTCTGCTGCCAAGAGCGTGACACAGCAGCTGCTGCTGCACTGCGCCTCCTGCTGGACACACTCCACACTGCACCTCCTCCTGACTCATGCTGGACACATTTCGAGATCACAAACTTTCCTAAGTGGAATCAAATTATTAGAATCAATGTTTCTTTTAATGTGTAAAGTATTTGCAAATTTTTCTGCTCATGGATTAATCATTTATCTTACATCATTTTTTATAATTCCTCAGTTTTATTTCCTCGTGAGGCAGTAATAACATCTCTTTACACTGTAGCTTAAAATGAACTGCAAACATTTATTAGTGTTAGTTATTTTACAAAGTGACTCACTTCTTCTTCATGTGAAGGTGTAAGTGCTGCTTCCCTCCAGAGGGGGGCGCCAGAGGCGCAGGAGAGCAGCACAGCGCCTCCTCTTACATAACCAGACTTCTGGAGAGAAGTGCTGGAGGAGCTGCCAGTGTCGCAGTGCAGGGAGGAGCAGGATGGGGGGAAGAGGAGGAGGAGGAGGAAGAGGACCCCAGTGACTGAAGCCTCCCCCTCACTTCCTCCTCTTCACCCCCCCCCCTTCTCCCAACCGATCGATGAGATAAATAACCCCGAGTCATCCACAATCACGACTCAGCAGTTTTGTGGTTCAGACTGGCACAGTTTCCTGTTACACTTCAAAATAAAACATAAGCTCATTAAAGCTTCTCTGGGTTCAGCTTTTCAGAGTAAAATGCCGACATTATCAGTCACAAACAGATAAAAGTCTAAAGTTACACCTCGCCCCGTGAACCTGACAGTTCGCCACGAGCAAACAGCTCACATTACTGAGGAGAGCCGTCCAACGTTAGCATGTTCGGCTAGCTGAAGCTAATACATCAGCTGGTTCAGCGCTCCACAAACCCCTCTGACCTCTGACCCACCTGGACATCACAATGAAGACCAACAGTTGTGGTCACGCCCTCTCCCACCTTCAAATAAAAGCGTGGGGTAGCTATAGTTGTGATTTGATTAACCCAGAGCAGCTGTAACTCAACAACTAACCTAGCATGCTAACTGTGGAACGGGCAGTGTGAGCAACGCCACTGCGGCGCATTAGGTGGCAGTAGTGAGCCGCCGGCAGCATGAACGTCAACGTTCAGAGTGTCCGGCGTGTTCAGAATGTCCTCGGTGTCCACAACAGGTTCCTGACTGCATCGTTCCTTCAGAGCCGAGCCCAAGAAAACTCAGGAATCCTCATCAAAACCAGGTTCAGGTTTCCTCCTTTAAATAACTGCTGCTGACATCCCATGAGTCAGCACATATTCACCTCCGCACTGAAGTCAGCTGGCCGTGTGTGTGTGTGTGTGTGTGTGTGTGTGTGTGTGTGTGTGTGTGTGTGTGTGTGTGTGTGTTTGTTGTAAATCACTGCTGCTGCAGCCTTTCCATGACAGTGTCAGGTTGCACATCAGCAGCTCGGGTTATTTCCAGGATGAAACTTAATCCATGGAAGAAGAGAACAGAGACGAGCACTGGTTCGAGTCCCAGAATCCTCGTTTTGTTTCTGCTGTGTGTGTGTGTGTGTGTTCATACAGGTTCGTGAGACTAGTACCACACTTGATTGGCTTTCTCAATTTTGAAGAGGAAACGCTGTATGTACGGAAGAGGCGGGGCTTAGGCCCTTGAAGCACCTCTATTGGCTGCCGGGTTAGGACACGCCCACAGCAGACACTATTTTACAGGGAGAGAACATATTAATTTCATTTTCACTGTTCTTACCCAGTTTTTTCTTCTAATACAGTTGAACTATATGAATGTCAGCTGTGGCTCGGTTGGTAGAGCGGTCGTCTTACAACTGGGAGGTTGTTGGTTCGATTCTCCATCTCCCCTGTCCATATGCCGACGCATCCTTGGGCAAGACACTGAACCCCTAACTGCTCAAAGTGGATGGATGGTGTGTGAATGCGTGTGAATGGGTGAACGTGATAATGTAGTGTAAAATGCTTCAGGCTCTGTTAATGCAGTAAAAAGCACTATGTAAGTGTACTCTACTTAACCAAATTATATCAATGTCAACTGAAACAGCTGTGCTATTATTTCTTTGTGAAAAACAATTTAGAACTTATTTAAAAAAAAAAAAGCTGTTCAATTGACTCTACTTCTAAACTCAGTTATGGTCTGTCCAGTTGATTTCAAATGACTGAAAGATTTCAACACAGATCACTAAATCATACTTTCAATGCTTAGTTTATGGGATTTCCAGATTCAGCTGCTTGAAAAATAACATGATCGTCATTTACAGTGTTGGAGAGTTAAAAACAAACAACTTACTTACCGTGTTTAAAACAAGATAAAATGATAATGAGGTGAAATTTCTGATGAGACGCACAAAATGCAGCAAAAACAAACCGCAATGGAGCAAAAAATGCACACGTGGTTAAAAACAAGACGTCAAAATGCAAAATGTTAAAAAGAAATGAAAATAGAAACGATGCAGGACGAGAAAAAGCTGAACAGAAACTGACCAGTGAGGAGAACCGAGGAGATGGAGGAGAAGTGGGTGGACATGGGGGGGTCGGGTCAGAACTGAGGAGGGGCAGGAGGTGGAGGTGGAGGTGGGGGGTGGAGGGGGCGATGTGGAGGGGAGGATGGTTTCCATGCCAGGACAGGTTTTGTTTTTTACCTTTTCTTATGTTCAGGGTGGGCATCTTAAAGAACCTGCCGCCCCCGGCGCTCTTCTTGGCGACGGCCTCCTCGGGTTTGCGGACGGGGGAGTGGGTGAGGGGGGGCTGGGGCGGGGGCTGCTGGATGTCCAGCTTCTCCAGCTCAGCCTTGCTCTTCTGGGGGGAGGCCTGGGTAAAGAGGGGGCAGGAGCTCTGGCTCGGAGGCTCCTCTTTGACCACGGGGGGCGGCGCCGGCTTCGCCGCAGGAACGGCGGCCTTCTGTCCGAAACTCAGGTCGTCGTCCAGGGGGATCTCCGGCGGCTTGGACGAGGCGAACTTGGACGTATCGAGAGCTTCCAGGAACTCGTCGATGACTCCGCGGGGAGGCCGCTCGATGAACTCGAATTCCTCAGAGGACACTTCGTGCTCAGACACCTCTTCGGCCACCTCCGGCTCCTCCACCTCCATCTTCTGCTCCTTCTTCTCTGGCTCCACCTGGAAGCTGGCAGGGTTCTTAGCCATGGCCTCCAGGACCGGAGAGAGCGAGTCCGCGGTCGGGGACTCGGAATCCGAATCCTCGGCGGGGGTCTTTTTGCTCTTGAAGTCCAGAGGCTCAAACTTTTCGGTCTTCTTGGGAGAGTCGTGGCTGGAGAACCAATCCTTCTGCTCAATCTTGACCGGCTCCTCCTCCTTGGCCTTCATCATCGGCGTTTCCTCGGCCTCTTTGACGAGATCAAAAGCGCCAAAGCTTTTATCATCTTCGGGTTTGACTTTATCTGCAGCTTTCACCTCCATCTCCTCGGTCATCTCCTTCAGGAGGGACACTTTAGCGTCGAAAGCAAACGGGTTGTTAGCCGACAGGTTGATGGGAGGGTTGGGCGATTCCATCATCCTCCGCTCCAGGATGGGGCTCTGCTCCTCAGGACTCCCCTCGGAAGACCCAGAGTCAATTTTCTCTGGGTTGAGAGGAGAAGACTTCAGGATGTCTGGAAGCGAGGGCGGCAGAGCGGAGTCCTCCTCTTCCTCATCCTCCTCGTCGTCGTCTTTCAGACCAGACGAGAACTGGCTCATTGACTGCATGAGCGAATCGGTGGCCATCTTGCCGGTCTCGAAGGTTTTCTCCTCATCTAAGAAGGATGGCGGACTATCCTGGGTCTCTCCTGTCTGACCGTACTGGACCAGATCCGGGGTGGGACTCTCTGACATTTTGGAAGCCCTGGTGTCGGACTTGGATTCTCCGAAGTGAGAGTATCCGCTGTCCGCCAGCGGGGAAAAGCCCTCGAACGGGTTGTTATTCTTCTTCACCTCGTACATCAGATCATCGTCTTCATCAGACTGGTCTCCGTGCAGGTCCGGCTGGTACCTGGAGGAGCCGAGGGCTGCCGTGTCCTTGGCGAAGGAATCCATGGAGACCTTGGAGTTGTCTTGAGATGCTAGCAAAGTGGAGTCCCAGTGCTCTGTTGGGTTAGAGGAGGCAAGGTGAGACTCTGGGACCTTCATCTGGGGGTTCAGAGGGGAGGGGCCAGTGGAGGACCTGTCTGAGCTAATCAGCTTCTCCTCGGGTGAGAAGGAAATGCCGCTGTCTTCACAAGGGTTATGAGAACCGGGGTCTTTGCCTAAGCTCAGGTAAGGACCGGCTAACGGATCTAGGAGGTCTTCCTTATTCTTACTACGGCCTGGTCCAGGGTCACCCTCTTCACCCGCCCAAGGCATGTCCTTGGACAGAATAGTGGGGGGGTCAGTGGAGAAGGAGCCCAGGGGTGCGGCGGATCCCGAGGTGGGGGGCTGGTTGGGACTCTCGGTCAGAGAGAGCTCCTCCAGAGAGTCGGGGGAGTGAAGAGGGGAGAGGGGAGAGATGGGAGCAGGGGAATCACCCTTCTGCCCAAGTGCTTGAGTAGAGAGGGAGGAGGGAGAACGCAATACAGCACATATCAAAGACATACTCCATTCCGTACAGTGCCCACCACACCTGGGTTCAACAGCTACGCAACACACTTCCCGGTCTGAGGGTCCAGACGAGACGGGTGCAGTGGGACGGTCGGCTGGGGCCGGTAGACCTGCCAGATACTCAGATCCTGTTTAATCTTGCTTTGGTTTGTTTTTCCTGCTTTAAAGTTTGCATGAGGGGAAAATTGTCTTCGGTCATGTAAAGTTCTGTTCACAGGAAGTTAGGCCAGATCGTTTTATCATGTTTTACAGTCACAGTGACAATTATCTTTAAAAGTCTGTTCATGAGAATAATCTTTTAAAATCAGGTCAACATTGTTGAAGTGTTGGAACTAAAACGTTTCGGGGATAAACAAACAAAAACCCAACAAGAACAGGAGAAATTTACACTGACGCTTAAAGAAGAGTTCAGACATGTTTGGTGAAGTTTTGTAGTCAAACGAGTTGTGAGACTAAAAATATCCCTCAAACTGAGATAACTTCTAAACTTGCATCGGTGTGTCTAATTCCTCCAGAGGTTTGATGGTTAGCTACATGTGCTAATGCTGTTAGCCTGGCTGGACAGGGGAGCCGTCCATCACAGGACAGACACCCCAGCAGGTCTCTGCTCTGGAGTCAAACAGGACTGACCAGCAGGTCTTCCTCCCAGTCACCCCCGCCTGCACCCGGCCGCCCCTCACAGCCCCCCCGCGCAGAGGCAGGGGGGCAATTCAGGTTTTACCCCAGGTCTGGTGCCAAATAAACCGTGCACAGTGTTAAAAGTGTCACAGTCTGAGTATGTGTGTGTGTGTGTGTGTGTGTGTGTGTGTGTGTGTGTGTGTGTGTGTGTGTGTGTGTGTGTGTGTGTGTGTGTGTGTGTGTGAGACAGACACACACACACACACACATACTCAGACATGCTCAGTCACAATGATTCCGCTCCATTATCTTATTTTACTTCCTCCACATGAAACTCACTGTTTGGATCTCTGAGGAGAATCATTTAAACTACAAACTAAACACACACAGTGCAGCACAACACAACACACCAATAACAGTGCAACACAGCACACACAGGCAACGCGAGCAGACAGTCTCACATGCAGGAGGAAGGTTCAAACAGTTCAAAGCAAACAGGAGGAGGTGCAGAGAGGAGGAGGAAGAGGAGGAGGAGGAGGAGGAGGAGGAGAAGGTGCAGGGAAGAAGAGGTGGAGGAGGAGGTGTGGGGATCTGAAGGATGGAGAGGAAGAGGAGCAGAGAGAAGGAGGTGGAGGTGCAGGGAGGAAGAGGTGGAGGAGGAGGTGCAGGGAGCTGGAGGATGGAGAGGAGCAAAGAATGGGAGGAGGAGGAGAAGAGAGGAACAGAAGAGAGAAGAGGTGTTGGAGGAGGAGGTGCAGAGGGTAGGAGGGGGTAGAGACAGGAGGAGAGGAGGAGCAGAGAGGAGGAGGAGCAGAGAGAACTTGCCTGTAGGGAATTGCATCAGAGGTTGAGTTTGAGCTGTAGAAGCAGAAGTAACATCTGGAAGAGAGAAGGAGTTCAGAAGAACATCAGGAGAGCATCAGCGACCATCGCCCCCTGGTGGTTGCTCACATCACTGCGACATTCAAACAAAATTGTTTTTCTTGTGAACATTTTACATCTTTCTGCTACAGATTTTTTTAACACTTTCGTTCGTAAGAAATTCATAAAACTAAAACTTACAAAAAAAATCATGTTAAAAAAGGTTCTCATTACCAGATATATTATTGATAGGAAATGTGTTTTTTTTTTTTTTTCAATTTTCAATGACAAACTTCACAATAATCCATTTCTGACATTTTACTTCTCCATTTGAACATCGGCTTTGACTGCTCAAAATCTGAGTAATACCCCTTTCCCACTGAAACTAGCAGGTCAACCAGTGTTTTTTAAACTCGGGTCGACTCGCTAACAATCGGCATTTGCCTCCCTTCGCACCGCCTGCAGACCCGGGTCTCATCGCCTGCAGGCGAGCTGCATGGCTGCGTTTTCCCGGAGCACAGCCAGGTAAACAATGGAGAGGATCATGGAAGCCACGGACACGGTGGCCAACATTTTTCCACATTTTGCACTTTTGTTCCTCCGAAAACAACAAGGGTCTCCTAACCTGCGAGCGTGGAATTTACTGCCCAAGTTACGGGCGCACCTTTGTGACGCTGGACTAACGGAGCCACGCTACATCGACTTCATCACGTAAATTACCGCGTCGACCTGTTTCTGCCCGGGGGGGGGGGGGGTATTATAATTAATTAACTTTTGTCTTCTTAAGACTTGATGGTTTCTTCAAGGTTCTGACATTTGAGAGAAAATGACAAGAAAACAAAGTCAGTTAAAAAACAGGAAAAGGAAAAGAAGGAGAAAGAGGAGGAGCTGATGGGGGAGGTGGAGACGGAGGAGAAGGAGGAGGGGGAGAGCAACATGTGTTTGCACTGACTCAACACACTATTTCCGGTATGGCAACATTTTAAAGGCTGAAAGTCCTGTTGGTGTGTGTGTGTGTGTGTGTCTGTGTGTGTGTGTTGGGGGCATCAGATAAGACGACGGTGACGGCAAAAGAGGCGTGACGTTCACCATGAACTTAAAAGATAAGGAAAGTCTACAAGCTACACACACACACACACACACACTTACTTTCTGCCCATCCCATACACTGACTCCACTGTCATCTGCATACGAGGAGAACATTTCTTCATTCAGATACTGAGTGAACCTTCACCAGTGAAGGAGCTCATCCTCCTGTTCTCTGAAGAACACAGCACCAACTACTGGTCAGCCATGAAAACTGCAGGACTCCCCTGTAATCACTTACAGCCGATCGTGTCACACATACACTGACACACACCTTTATCCATCAGAACTGTTTAAATCAGAAACCATCTTATTTTTAAACATGAACTTCTGAAAACCGGATCATCCAGACATTAATTTCGACATTTTTTTCGTGAGCTTCCCGTTTGTCCTCTCTACAAACGGCCATGTTGGATGTTGTTGTCATATCAATGCTGTAAACGTAGTGTTTGGTTAACACGTTGCTCAAACACAGGATCACCTGACTCACAACTCCATTCAGATTGGGTCAAATTTTCAGAAGCCCCGCCCACAAGTTACAGCAGAAATATATTTGGAGGACAGAGCTGTCAATCATCAGTGAGTGAAATATTTTGATTTGATTGATTAGAATAAATCAGCGAGATGATCACAGATTGATCTGATGCGACTAGCTGGGTCTGTTTACCTTTGGGGTCCATTTTAATTCTCCAGCCACCGAGAGGACCTGCGACGCAGACACACAGGGGGGCGTTAAACCAGGGGTCCTGCAGCACAGGACGCCCCGCAGAGCCCTGCAGAGCCCCGAGGGGAGCGTTCAGGTGCCGTGGGGCGTTCAAGTGCCACAGAGCAGCGTTCTAGAGTCGTGGGGTGTTCTTGTATAGGCTGTAGAACGCCCCGCCATTCCATAAATACCCCAGGACAGTGGAACGTCCTGTGGCATTTGAACGCCCCATGGAGCTCAAATTCCCCACACTACACAAACGCTCAAACGTCTCGTCGACACACCTGACCTACTGAGCGTCTCCTGCTAGGAGGTCACAAGTGACAGACATACGAGCTGCACAGACAGGACTGAATGTACACTCAGTCTTTCTGCTGCTCCTCCTCCTGGCGCTATGCTAAACCCGGCGCTACGCTAAACCTGCAGCAGACGATACGCTAAACCCGCTGCTATTAACAGCTTTTTTGTCAATATAATGTTGCTGCTGTTCTGGTAAACCCTCTGCTGTAGTTATAAATAAATGGGCTTTTCTCTTTTCTCCAAAATGAAAGAAGCACTTTGGATTCTCCACGGTTGCCGTTGACGCCTCACTATTGCTTCTATTTTTATTCTGTGGGTTTCCTGAAGCTTCAGATCAGACGGTTCCTCGGCCCTCATGCTTCTTTCATCGTCATCGTTTAACGATTCATTCTCACATCATAGACAAAAGGTCCAGAAAGTTGTTTTGTTTTGGGTTTTCTTGCATGAGAAAAACGTTGTTCTGAGCGTTTCTGCTCCTGCTACCTGTGGAAAAGCTGTGGACACTGCCGTCTTCGGTGCCCGAGGCCCCTGGAGGTCAAGCATGGAGCAGATCTGTCCACACCTGAGCTTCCAACCTGCTTCATCAGCACACGATCAAACAGAGAGGCCGCCTGACTGGGCCCCGAGACCAGAACCCCAGACCCTTCTCCTGGACCCCCATGACTCGGGTCCATATCCCAGCCCTCAGCCCCGCCTCCAGGTAATCCACCAGAGCACACGAGGTGGATCTAGGTGACCCGGTCTCAGATGTAGGGCGCCGGCAGCGTTAATCTGCCTGTCAGTCACAGCTGAGGGACCAGCACCACCGCAGACAGACCAGTGGGCGGGGCTTACTGATTCTTACCTCACACTGAAGGCGACTCATCCTGACCATACGTCTGATCTTTGGTCTCCCAGTGTGAGAAGTCGTGTGACCACAGACTGAGTCATCGGCACAGAAAGACTCTCAAACGAGGATTTTAACTAGTTTAATATTCTCCAGATGAAATAAATAGTTTAGCAGTGAAGTTCATATGAAAACAAACTTTCACGCAGTTCTAATGGTATTTCAGATGTGACTTTGTGAAGATATTCAACGCTGACTCATTCAGAGAGCTGCACAGAGCCTGAATTCCTTGCTGCCCAACTTCTGTCCTGACAGCTGAAAGCGAAAACAGTTGATATTTGCAGCTTTTCGCCAGAGACTAACTGAAGTTTCTTTGCCCTTCAGGCGTTTCTCGTGTTTTATAGACTAAAGAATCATCAGCTGAGGAAAAATTAACCATCAGTGATTAAAACTGTGAATTAAATGTTAATTAACAGAAGGCAGAGTTCATTAAGGAGCCGCAGTGCTGGAACCTCATTACTGTAGCATGGGAGCTACAAATACCCTGCATCCACCCGACACCCTCCCTCCATCCACCCAGCATCCACCCTGCTTCCACTCCACCCAACCTTCAATAAGAGAGCAACAACCTCCAGGCTAACGCATTAAAGTGAGTTGGCAACTGATACTATTACAACAAAGTACGACAGCAGCTACAATGCTAAAACATCAGAGTCCTGTTAGCAGTAATGCTCATGTTTTAATGTGAGATTTAAGACTTAGTGAAGAGAGTTAGTGACAGACAGCTAATAGATTTAACATATGAAAGTGAGCGAGCTTTAACGGTGTCAGAAGGCACAACCCTAACACTTCAAGCTCAGCTAACCAAACTACTACTAACTTAGAGAAGTGAGTTAGCTTTAATAAAAACCTCATAAAGCGAGGAAGACGCTAGAATGCTCACAGCTCTCCGTTAAACTCCATGGAGCAACTTCACCATCTCATCATTTGGAAGAAATTTAAAGAAGACCTTTTTTAAATCTACAGACGCACATAAAACTACCTCATGCGATGCCCAAAAAACCTGGGACGCTCCACCCAGATGCAGTTTACTGACCCTTCACAAACCTCCGGCTTTGGTATGAAACTCAGCTCAGACCCGACTGAAGAGGAGAAAAAGATCCACTCCATCACTTCTTTTGTTTCAGGCTGAGTTGACAGCAGCTCTGGCTCTTCCTCCTCCATCAGCGGCGGCCCCACCCAGCCTGATGGAGGAGAGGAGCTGAGCAGAGCAGAGCAGAGCGAGGCCTGCTCACCTGCAGCCTGCACCACAACCACAACCAGAACCAGAACCACAACCAGAACCAGCAGAACACACAGCCCTGCAGCCCTGAACCACAAGAACAAAAGAAAAGGCAGAAGCAGCCACTTGAGGAGCTGCCAGGCCTCCAGGAGGAGGAGGAGGAGAGGAGGAGGCCGCAGCAGCCCAAGGCTGGCCTGTTTGGGGCGTTGGTTTGGGTGGAGACGGGGAGGTGGAGGCAGGCTGACCGGGGCCACGCTATCACCGCCGGCCCTGAACCGCAGCCCGGAGCCGGTGAGGAGGGAGAGGCCGGTCCGGGGGGGCCGACAGGGAGGAGACCCACAGCGGATTCCTTTGTTGTGACTAAGCCCGGCTAATGCACCCTGCTTCCATTATCGGACAGGGGCATGCCTGTCATTCCACCGCTTCAGTTGCTGTTATTGCACAGAAATGTGACTCAGGGACATTTTTATTGGGATCATTTCTGTCACAATCTATTTTACTCCCTCTGATGCTGATGAGGAGCTGTCAGACACTGTTTACGTGTCTTTGAGCACTGAGGTCTACCTGACACGAGGCCACTGAAATCTCACATAATCAAACGTCCCAGCCCGGATTATTTAGCTTGTGTTTAAGCAGTCTGTGAGTTAAGAACAAACACCGAGCCAGGCATTTTTTGGAATTCAGTTCCTGGATCTAGAATCCAGATGAAGCCTTTGTCCGATAATGGAACCACAGTTAGCAACAGAGGGCACGCAGCGCAGAGAGACGCCGAGCAGATGGACCGCCGCTCGGCCACAGCAGCGGACATCCTGCGGTCAAACCACCGGCTCACGGCCCGGGGAAAACACACTAAAAAATAAAGAACACCCGAGCGGCGTGTGCGGCCGCCGGGGAGGCTGTCGCCGGTGAGCCCCGGAGCAGACGTCCCCGCCTCGGCCTGATCCGTCACAAACAGGTGGGCCGCTTCAGCGCAGCGCGCCGCTAGCCGGGCCCGAGAACTGCCGAAAACCACCCGGAACCCGCCGGTTCTCCCCCAAAACACGACCGCACGCCCCCGTTATGACTGCTTAAAGGAGGTCTGAGCCAGCAGGTACCCGGGGGGAACCTGGAGCGGCTCCGCCGGAGGGTTGCATCACCGCGCCGGCTAACCACGCTCACCTCCGCCGGCAGAGGCGACTCGAACCCGGGGAAGGGCTGCGCGTCCACCCGGTCCGGCGGCTCCGGGCGGGAGAGTGTGCAAAACAGACAAAAATAACAAGAAGATAAAATAAAACTGAAAGGTGAACGGAGACTGCGCTTATTTAACTCCAAATGTGGAAATACACGCACGCACGCACGCGCACACAAATCTACAAAAACACACAGAAATGGGAAATAAATGCGGATTGTGTTCCTGAAGGTCCGTTATCCGGCGCGGGGCGTGCGGTTCCGCGGGTTCGGAGCGGTACTCACAGGATGCTGGAGCCGGTGCTGCCTCCGTCGCCACGCGCTGCTGCTCTGCTGGCTCTGCGGGGGCTGGCTCTGCTCTCCGGGGTTCAGCCGCGGGGAGGGCGTCGCTCTCGGGGGCCGGCGGGACGATCTTTGTACTCTCCGGTTCGGCTCTGGGTGCGACCACCGCGGGTTCCTCCGGGACGAAAGAGAAGCTGCTGGGGGTGGTGGTGTCCGGGAGCGAAGGCTCGGGTTCTGGTTCTGGTTCTGGTTCGGGTTCTGGTTCCGGTGCGGGCTCCGGTATCCGGACCGGCTCCTCCTGCGGCGCGCTGTCCTCGGCTATGTGCCGCTTCAGGGCGTCCTGAGCCCCGCCGATCAGGTCCACGATGTCGTCCTCTCTGAAGAGGTCCTGCTTGGGCTCGGGCTCGGGCGCCGGTTCGGGCACCGGCTCTGCCTCCGGTTCGGGCTCGGGCTCGGGCTCCGGGTCGGCCTGGTAGTGGTGCACCTCGCTGTTGAACATCGGAGTGCTGGAGGACACCAGGTGCTCGTCACTGTCTGCCATGTTTGTTACTTTTCTTTGTACTTTTGTTCTTCTCAGAAAGTCTCCCGGAAAGTTTGGGTCGCGGCTCCGCTTCCTCCTGTTGCTCCTCCGGGAACGGCCGGTGGCTCCTCCGGTTCGGATCGACTTTCTGACGCCGGGAGAAGTGGGACAAGCGCGCCGCACGACAGTCGCCTCGGAGTCGAACCCGAGTCCTCGCGGGGCCCGCAGAAGTTGAGGGGGGAGGAGAGGGGGGGAGCGGGGAGTCCCGCCGACCAATGACCTGCGCCCTGACCCCTGACTGACCGCGGCCGCGGCCAATCAGAGCGCGCGGGGGGCGGGACCAGGGACCGAGGATCGAGGAGGAGCGCAGGAAAAGTTCAGGGAGTCCTGAAACTGCTCTGACATAACTTGAGCTCCAGCGGGGCAACTTTTACATAACCGGGAGTTACGAGGTGTTCCTCCTCCTGACTCCACTTCTCGTAAAAACCTTCAGGTCACTGAAGCTCAGCTCAAACAGACCCGCCGGAGAAAAACCAGGCTCTTTAGTTTCATCTCAAACTTTTTGCACAATCTCACAAATTATTGTATATTCTATACCGCTGCCTCTCCACCTTGCTACTGTTGTAATCACTATGGCCACTAGAGGTCGCTATGAATTCAACCTGTCAGTCATTTCATTGATAGAAATAAAAATGATATGAAAACCAAAGGGGACCGAGGACAGATCCCTGAGGGACGCCTCCTCCTCCTCAGTGTTAGTTGAACACCTTGTCCGCTCTCTGACTCCCACCTACAGGCTGATTCCAGTTCCTGTTCTCCCTGTTCCTCCACCTTGATGAAAAAAAGTAAAACTAAAACGCTAAAACCTTTTAGCGTCAGCAGCTGTTGCGTCCGAGCTGTTTGAACAACTCGCTGTTTGAACAACTCGCTGTTTTTCCTCTCGACAAGTTTATGCTTTCTTGGTTTCTATTGAATTTTTTTAACCACCATCTAGTTCTTTTGCTTGTTTTAGATTTGACTTTCCTAATTCCTGCTTCCTGTTTTCTGCATACATCGTTTCTTGACTCTATGTACGAGGAAGTGCATGAGCAGAAGGAATAACCCGGATAACACGGTCCGCAGTCTTCAGAGGTTCATATGAGGCATGAAGTGGATTATCAATCAGCTAGACTCACGCTTACAATCCAATCCAAGTGAATCCAATCCACTTAGCTGTTTATATGAATCATTTTTAATCCAGTTGACCTCATAATCCGTTTGTAAGTAGGCTTTATGGACCCGTGTGAACGGCGTGTTAGGTTGAATGTCTTGGTCTGCCTGGTCCTCCACACTGCTGCTGTTCAAACCACTGGAGGACGTCATGAACCTTTGGACTCAGCGGGTTGGATTTGTGTGCTTAACACTGCAGATTGAAGACTTTTATGGTTTTCTGACTGACTCTGAGAAAGAACAGCTCCAGACAGAAACCGTTCAAAGACAAAGCGTTCCCTGTGTTGGACGACGGTTTGAGTCCGCCACAACTGAAAGTTTGGAAGGCGTTTCTCGGTGTGAGTAAACCAGCTAGAAAAACCCAGAGAAGCAGAAGTATGAAGTTGAGTAAAGAGGAAACAAGCGGGCTGCCACATGTTCACACATAGTGCTGCTTCAGGTTCTGCTCACGTCCAGAACGTTTGAGGAGTCTGAGAGGAGCAGCAGAGCTTCAGGCCCTCAGATAGAGTTACAGAGCCGAGTGGTGACAGGCCTCGCTCTATATATAACAGGAATATATACGTCTGTGAGTATTTCAAGCTGCAGCAGAGAGAGCCGGCCAACATATGACGATCTGTGAGGGGGGAGGAGAGGCACCAAAACTGCCTTCTGACTAAAGTCAGTCTGAAGACGATCGATGAAGTTTCACTTCTGACTGAATTCAGAAAAAAAACTTTTCATTCAGCAAATGACACATTCAGTGATAAAAAACAAGAAAGAAAGAAAGTCCTAATTGAAGTGTTAAGAAGTTAATGAGTTCGTAAAACCACAAAATCTGAATTTTTTTTCTGTTTGTTGCTTGATGTGTTCAAAAAGAAACTGCAGAAAATAATTAGAAATGGCAAGAAAAGTCTGTCAGTATCTGAGTTTTTCTGGCTTTAAGAGGCGATGTGTGTTTTCTTCACAGGTTCTCTCTAAAACTGATTTGAAGCTCATGCAGCTCGAGCCAAGAAAAAGAGGCAAAAATTAAATAGAACAAAGTGACCGAGGCGACGAGGAGAGACACAAACTCAGAGAAAAAAGAGTCCGTTCACACCACAGCGGCGCTCCGAGCCTCTGAAAACAACTTCCTGAAAACACTCGGGCTTTGTCTGTGTAGACGGAGGAACGGCTGCACCATGGCGAGGTGAGCACTGCTCCTGCTCGTGCTCAGTAGATGGACAGGAACAAACATGGCAGCCTCCTGACTGCCAGTTGTTTTTCGTTTTCAGAACATTGCCGTGTCAATGCTGAACAAACAGACACAACAAGGCAAAAATGAAGCGTTTTCACTTGAACCATTGTCGCGTTAAGAGCGCCTAAAGCTAATGAAAGAAATGAATCTAATGCAGAGCGCTAACGCGACTAAAGCTGAGAGAAGCAAAGCTGTCGCAGTAAGCACAGGCAAACATAACGGGAAAAGCGTATGTTCAAAAAATGATAGTGCTCGACTGAAAAAGCTTCAGACCTTAAGCTAAATGGGGAAAAAAGGATTTTAAAAGTGAAGAGAGCGAAAGCTAAATTAAATATCTAAGAACAAAGATGAAATCATACAGTATGAGTGAAAACAAATGAACTTGCTGTAAAAATACAAGATAATAACAGAAAATAAAACCACTTAGCAAAGTGAAAAACAACAAAAATCAGAAGTAAAAGCTAAAGACGCCAACTCAGCAGAGGCTAATGCAGCAGCTAGCAGGACAATCACAGGACTAAGGAAAGCAACAGCAAACGCAGTTTACAGAAGCTAACAAATTCTAAACAGGGTTATAAAACTAAAGCTAATGTCTACATGCTAACAATAGTGAGGCTAGCAGAATGAAGGTAATCCCACAAACAGGACGCTCGGGCCCTGCTGGCCTGACTACACTTCATCTGCTCTCGTCTCAGATTCCTGCTCCCGAATGTAACTTCTTTGGCCTGAAGGTCTCACATCTGACTGCAGGAGACAGATAAACTCTACTGCCCCAAATCAGCTGAGCAACCGGCGATCATCATGACAGAGCTGCTGTTCGGTTCAGGTTACTGAAGTCCTGCTGATCGTATGAGCAATCCTCACAACATTTAGTCACTTAATTCATGAAGGAAACTGAATAAGAAAACAGGGCAGTTTGTAAACAGGAATGGAGGATCCTGGGAGGTGTGTGTGTGTGTGTGTTCGCTGTGTGAGCTGACACACTGGGTTATCTTTAGTCTCTCAGAGGGAGGACGAGGAGGGGGACGATGAAGGCAGCTGCTGTGATTAGCAACAGTTGCCTGGCAACCGTGTGGACTGTTTACAGTGTGGAGGTGTGGTGGAGGGTCAGTGAACACAACTCAGTCGCAGACACACACAAACACTGCCACCCGGGGTCATTTGAAATAATCCATTTCTTTTGTTTCACTGAATGCATGGTGACATCATATCATCCCATCATGACATCACCATATCATGATACTGTCATCCCATTGTGACATTTTCAAGTTGTGATGTCATTACATGGTGACATCATCAAATCACTACACTGTCCCATTGTTTTAGCATGATGTCACCATATCAAAATATTGTGACATCATTCCATTGTGACATTTTCGTGTCGCGACATCATTACATGGTGACATCATCACGTTAGGACATCGCACAAACTAAAAATCTGACAAAATGGGAATAAAAAACATTTATAAAATACATTTTCAGACTCAGCTACTGTGCATGACACAGCATTTTTATACGATCTGCTCGGAGTCTAAGTATTTATAACACACACACACACACACACACACACACACACACACACACACACACACACACACAGAAATATTTTCCACCAAATGAAGAACAATCGCCTTTAATCCGTGGAAATATCAACACACACACACAACAGATGTTCATTCCTGAAGTGACACTCATGAGGCTGTGTGTGTGTGTGTGACTGTGTGAGCGTACGCTGGCTGATGCTGCTGTAAAGAACTCTGAGCTGCAGCTCATTAGAAGTTTGATTATTTAAGGAATGACTTGCACTTTGGTGCAGCGGTTTGTGATCTTGCCTCACAGTGAGATGGTCCAGGTTAAAATACCAGCTGGGCCTTAACGTGTCGAGTTTGCATGTTCTCCCTGTGTGTGTGTAGATTTCCTCCTACAGTTCAAAAACACGCGACCCCAAATGGTGAGTGTGTGGTTGTCTCTGTGTTTGTCCTGTGATGGACTGGAGAAATGTCCAGGTATACCTGTCCTCACTTATCCTGGCCTGTACAGGTGTACCCGTCCTCATCCAGAGTTATCTCCTGAACAGGATGAAGCTGGATGAATTTGAGGACTCATCTTCAACTTTATTCAAAAAAAAAAATTGGCAAAATAACAAAACTCCATTTTCTTCTTGAAGTGAGGACACAACAACAGTAAGTTCTGTGTATTCACCAGTAGAAGTCAGAGCAAACCGGTCCCCTCTAAACATCATTTATCCCTGCTGTGTAATTTCAGACTGATGAGTAAAAAGTTTGGAAACGTGACAGTGAGGGGAAACGTTTCCACAGCGTGAAACGCTAAAAGTAACTTCATGACTCAGGAAGATGTGAATTCTGAGCTGCAGTAGGAGGAGTTGGAGCCCACAGCTCAGCTCTGGAACTCAGCCTGGCTCAACGGAAACACAACGAGAAACGCAAAGTCATTCACACTCTAGAAATTCAAACAGGATATGGAAATACGTGCGAGAGAAAACAGAGGAAGTAAAAAACAGAGAAAAAATGATGGAAAAAAAAAGGGAAATTAGCAAAAATACATGGAGAACACTGTAAAACAGTTTGAAAGTGAGTAAAAATTGGCAGTCAAAATAGAGATAAAACAGAATAAAGTGGTAAATTAAAGTAGAAAATCAAGACAAAAAAGATCTAAAATACAGAGAAAACAGAAAAACAGAAAAAATATAAAAAAGAGACAAAAAAAGTGAAACCAGACTGAAACCACAGAAAAATGGATTTGATCCAGAGTGGAAACAGTAAAAATTGAGTGAGGACTGAGATAAGAGAGTCCAAATGAGCAGAGAGGATTGTGGGTAAACAGAGGCCTCACTGTGGGAGTGTGTTTGTTTAGGACGGTGATGCAAAGACCACACAAAGCTTCTTCTGTCAAACAGAGTGTGTGTGTGTGTGTCTGCGTGTGTGTCAGCAGTGTAAAGCTGATGGGCTTCCTCAGTGGTGTGTCCGCAGAGTGCAGTCGCCCCCTGGTGGTCACAAACAGTCACTGCAGGATAACAGGCCGACTCAGCTCTTCTTTAGCCCCAGTGTGTGTGTGTGTGTGTGTGTGTGTGTGTGTGTGTGTGTGTGTGTGTGTGTGAGAGAGAGAGAGAGAGAGAGAGAGTCCGGTCTTCACAGGAACACATGCTCCATGAGTCGGGCGCCCTCGGGGTCCGGGCTGAGGGCCGCCGTGCCGCTCTGCCGCAGCAGGACGGAGGAGACGGCCCGCCTCAGGTCGTCCCGCTGCAGTCCGCCGCAGAGAGACGCCACCTGGACCCAAACGTCCAGCGGGGAGCCGGCGTCCCCCACCATCACCTCCTCCAACGCACCTGAGAGGAGCACGCACGCACGCGCACACACACACACACACACACACACACACACACACACACACACACCAAGTCAAAAGGACACACACAACTGACACAAAAAGAACCACATCATCCAGATTATAGAGCATCTTCCTCTAAACGATCGAGATTATAGAGCATCAGCCATTCATAATTACAAATGGTCAGATATCACAACTTTTAGGGTGTTTAGGGGTCAAAACACTGCGATCCAATGTCTCCCGTTCTGTTTACATTGGTTATTGGTTATTGAACATTTAGCTGCTCTGATACAGTCAAAGATGAGTCTTAAAGAGGAACTTGCAGGTGGAAGAAAACACAGACTCTTCCTCTATGCTGATGATATTCTCTGCTTGGTGTCAGACCCGTTGTCCTCCACGCAGCTTTTTCTTGATAAGATTGATTTGCTTTCTCAAATGTATGGCTATAAAGTCAACCGGCATAAACCACAAGCTGTGGCAGCGTCTGGAGTCTGTCATCCCAGTATGGTTGATGAAGCTCATTTCAAATGACTCACTTATGGTATGAAGTATTCAGGTGTAAAATTACGTGGCAACCTTGTTAGATATAATGCATAATAATATGACTTCCCTCCTAACTAAAATCAAGAACAGCCTGGAAAAGTGCACAAAGTTGAATTTCACTTTGTGGGGAAAGGTTAATACTGTAAAAACAGTAACTGCACCACAGTTCAATTATTTGCCCATGATGCTTACAATCTCAATACCCGGAGAACGTTTTCAGCAAGATAATCAATCAATCAATCAATCAATTTATTTTTGTATAGCCCAGTATCACAACAACAGTTGCCTCAGAGGGCTTCAAGATGTTACATTTGTCGGTAAAAGTAAAAACAGTGAATAATCAAATGGTTAAAGGTCTGTGGAATGGAAAAAATTCAAGGATAAATCTGAGATGGTGGACTTTCGGTCCCAAATGTAGAGTTACATAATATTGCCTTTTGATGGGTAAACTTACAAATGAAGATACAGATTTAGGGTGGGTGAGTATTGAAAAGGAATATACCGCCCCCTTCTGTCCATCGGTTGTTTTGTCACAAAAAAAGTCTCATTTGGAGCCCAAACCCAATCCCACAACAATCTAAAAATATCTGGATTCAATTTCATAAACTATTGAAGGTTTTTCCTGACAAACAAGTATATTCTTCCCTTTGGAATAATCCAGCAGTAGAAGTTGTGGGTACAGCCGTTGCTCAGGATTCCTGGTTCGCTGAGGGCATTACTACTAATCATTAAGCAATGTACTGAACAGGACAACGTGGTGCAGAACTATTGAACAGAAAGACCTGAGTGTGTTTATAGATCAGGATTCAAGGCAAAAACTCTTTCCACTGAGGGAAGCATGAGGGAAGCTCACTCACGGTAAAGTTATTCATTGGTTTTATTACACACCCTCACTACTTTTTACAATGGATATTCTTCACATCCATCCCTGTATCTATTCATGAAATGCGGGTTTGTCCTGCAGTTCCACCTCTTTGGAGAGAAATAATAAACAGAAGCCTGGCTGGAGCGCTGGGCGGATCATGTTCACCCGCTCTGGTTTCAACAGGCTTCACTTTAGCTGCTGGAGTTATTCTCGATAACTGATGGACCGTCGATAAAGACTGAGTGACGTCCTCGACGGATCTGACGTCTCAGGAGTCAGTTTCCAAAGTACAGAACCAGAAAGAGCAATATTTAGAGGTTTGGGAGGCGATTTGGTCTTATTTAAGTCAAGTGCATTAGAGCTTTTACTATTATACTATTATTATTTTACTCAATGTTTTTGTTATTACTGTTATTGTGACTGATGCATTGGGTCTGTGTTTTAATCTTTTCTGTATGTTGTTGTTGTTTGTTCTGTGCTGTTTAGCTTTGTTTTGTTTTTATGTTTGAAGAAAATAAAAATTGAATGACAAAACCAGATCACAGAGCATCTTCCTCCACCAGCACCAACACCAGCTGCTGGTCGCCCACCTCGGTCCACCAGCTGGTCCAGGAGCTGCAGGGCCACCTGCTGCAGCTCAGGTTTGGCCAGCAGGGCGGCGCAGGCGGCGCCCGGCGGCAGGAAGGCGGGACGTCCCGGACGAGGCTCAGTGAGCAGCTGGAGGAGGACGAGGCTCGGAGACAGACTGAGGAGCCACAGACCGTCCTCTGGCAGAGACACAGAGCTGAGGATCAACCGACTCTGACCTCTGACCTCTAACATGTTCCCACAAACACCCACACACCGGCTGTCAGGTCCGGGCTGTGCTTCATCAGCTGGGCGGCGCCGTGGGTCAGACCTCTCCTGCACATGGTCAGCGACGCCTTCCTGTGTAGCCCCGCCCCCTCATAAACGCTGCACGCCAACGCCAGGCACGTGTCGGCGTCGCCCGGAAACTGCTGAGCGCGCTCGGTCAGCACGTCGCCGAGCTCCTCCGAGAAGGTGAGTCTGAGGAGAGGAGAGGAGGAGGAGGAGGAGCCAGGAGGAGGAGGAGGAGGAGTCAGGAGGAGGAGGAGGAGTCAGGAGGAGGAGGAGGAGTCAAGAGGAGGAGGAGGAGTCAGGAGGAGGAGGAGGAGCCAGGAGGAGGAGGAGGAGTCAGGAGGAGGAGGAGGAGTCAAGAGGAGGAGGAGGAGTCAGGAGGAGGAGGAGGAGCCAGGAGGAGGAGGAGGAGGAGTCAGGAGGAGGAGGAGGAGTCAGGAGGAGGAGAAGTCAGGAGGAGGAGGAGTCAGGAGGAGGAGGAGTCAGGAGGAGGAGGAGTCAGGAGGAGGAGGAGGTGAGGAGGAGTCAGGAGGAGGTGAGGAGGAGTCAGGAGGAGGTGCATTGTGGGAGCAGGAGCCGTACTTGTTGTGAGTGACGGCGTGGACGAGCGGCTGCAGGAGGCCGTGCTGCAGGGAGCAGAGGACGCCACGCAGCGAGACGCAGGAGGACAACTGGTCTCCTGCAGGGACGCTCATCAGCAGAGCCTGAAAGAAGAGGAGCACTGGGGGGGGCGGAGCCCCGAGACCCCCGCACAGCTGGGTGGAGACAAGAGGAGGTCACTGAGGGGCAGATGATCTCCGTGGTGTGTGTGTGTGTGTGTGTGTGTGTGTATGTGTGTGTGTGTGTGTGTGTGTGTGTGTGTGTGTGTGTGTGTGTGTGTGTGTGTGTGTGTGTGTGTGTGTGTGTGTGTGTGTGTGTACCTGTGAACAGCTCCATGGTGTGGACGCTCCTCAGGACTCCTAGAGGAGCTGCAGCAGCCAGCAGAGCAGCGTCTTCATACTGAGCCGAGAGGAGGAGCTCCACGAACCTGAGGACGAGGAGGAGGAGGAGGAGGAGGAAGAGGAGGAGGAGGAGGAGGAGGAGGAGGAAGAGGAGGAGGAGGAGGAGGAGGACGAGGAAGAGGAAGAGGAAGAGGAGGGGGATGAAGGAGCAGTCGGTACAGCTGTGATCTCCTGAGGTCAGTGAATGCAGCACCTGAGCAGCTGATCGGTGATCAGTGAGAGCTCGTTCTCTTCACTCGGCTCGTCGTCCTCAAACAGCTCGCTGTCCAAACCCAGAACGCCATGTTGGTCCGCTTCTGACAGGAAGTGATGACAGGAAGAAACAGGAAGTGATAACAGGAAGAAACAGGAAGTGATAACAGGAAGTAACACTTTCATTTAACTCTGACAATGCGACCTGCTAGCATCCATTAGCATGCTACATGTGGCTAATAGATCTAATGCTACCTGGATCAATCAAACAGTTGATCTGCTTCCAGCCAGTCAGCGCTGGAAGCAGATGTGGCGACTGGCTGATAGACAAAGTGGGCGGAGCCATAGTGCCTCCAACAGGGAGGTTCTCCACCCTGACCTTTCCCCTTCACTGAAGGACGGAGCTCCTCCTCTGGACGAACCAGGCTGAAAACTGAAGCCACTGAGACACTTTGCTTTGAAAGACGCTTCACCTGCAGCCTGCCTGAAGCTCCCCGGCCCGGAAACCAGCAGCTCCTCCAGAGGAACCTCCTGCAGAGGATCGTCCTCCAGAGGAACGTCCTCCAGAGGAACGTCCTCCAGAGGAACCTCCTGCAGAGGAACGTCCTCCAGAGGAACGTTCTCCAGAGGAACCTCCTCCAGAGGAACCTCCTGCCGCTGCTCCTCCCAGCGGCTCAGACTGTTGCTCACCAGACTCAAACGTTTGTATCTAAACACACACACACACACACACACACACACACACACACACACACACACACACACACGTCTGTGAATCTCTTTTCAAGTATCTGAGTGTATTTCAGGGTGTGTGTGTGTGTGTGTGTGTGTGTGTGTGTGTGTGTGCGTGCCCTCACAGCGTCCTCAGCCGCCGGTTCTCGGGGCCCAGGTGGAGGAGGAGGCGCTCAGCGTCCTGAAGCTCCGCCTCCAGCAGGCGCAGCTGCTCCTGGGGAGCAGAGCGCCCCCTGCTGGTCAGTGCGGCGGCTCTGCGAGCCTCCAGCTCCTCCAGGAGGCGCTGCAGGGCGTCTGGCTCCGCCCACTGAGCCGCCGTCACACCGGGAATCCCGCCGCTGCTCTCCCGTCGCTCCGCCCGTCTCCGAGCCTCCAGAGCCTCCACCCTCAGACCCGCCGTCTCCTCCCGAAGAGCCCGAACCCTGCAGACCAGAGGAACTAGTTACTGCTAGTTACCGCCTAGTAACTGGTGACTAGTTACTGTGTGTCACTCATTAAGAGCTGGAGGTGTAAACAGCAGCAGAACACACACACACACACACACACACACACACACACACACACACACACACACACCTGTCCCTGAGGCGTGCGGCCCTCGTCCTGCAGGTGTTCACAGCCTGTGTGTGTGTGTCAGTGTGTGTTTGTGTGTGTGTTCTTCCTCGCTCCTCTCCATCTTTTCTTGGAGGGACAGTCGGAGCCTCTGATTGGCTCTGGCTCGGCCAATCAGCTGCCAGGAAAGAGAAAAGAGATTTAATCCACATGAAGTCTGTTAATACCAGATTTAATCTGCTTCATGTTTCACTACAGGAACGGTTATGTGCTTTAGTTACCTGTTACTCTGCGTAGTTACTTTAGTTACTCACTACTTTAGTCACTCATTGCTTTGTGTCGTTACTAGAGGTGTAACGAGATGATAACCTCATGAAACGATACAGAGAACGATCCAGAGCTCACGACACGAGACGGTGAAGATCAGCTGAATTAAAAGCATTTTGACGGCAGAAATAGTTTTTTTTCCACAAATGAGTAAAGAATGAAATCTGATGTTACGTTTACCCATCCCACTAGTTGTCTTTATTTTTTTTAATTCATTTGTTAAACATAAATGACAACGTCATTAAAACTTTGGTCTTAGTTTTTGTTTTTACACCATTGGTTGAAATTGAGATTAAAACCTGGTCCTACTGTGAGCAGCAGCGTCTCCTCACATCCTCTTCCATTCTGCTCTTTAAAATACACAAGTCTAATGTGACATTTCACTTATGGCTCGTGCAAAAATACAAACAAATTCGAAATGGAAAAATGTAATCTTCAATGCAGATGAAACCAAACATAGAAAGGTTATTTCTCTGTCTTCAGTTAAAAGTAAACCCTGCCTTTTTTCTTGTTTAGATGAAAATACAAACAAAAATCAGAAAAGGTGTTGTGTTGTTGAACTGTCAGCCTTCAGATCTGTCAGCAGAACCTGACTCACAGCTGTCCAGCTCCATCCTGCAGAACTCTTGAGTTCCTCGTCTAAACCTACAACTGGTCTATTGATCCAGTCTCACCTCGACTGTTTAAAGACATTTTCCCCGGTCAGTGATCAATATTAGATCAGATCAACTTATCTTTAGTAACAGGTTCTGTTCCACAGACCTTCAGGGTTCTGTTATGAAAGCTCTCCTCAAAAGGCCACCTTTGATCCAGGTGTTCTAACAAGTTCCAGACCAATATCCAGCCTTCCCTTTATTTCTACAATCCTGGAGAAAGTTGCTGCAAATCAGCTTTGAGACCATTTATATAATAACGACCTATTTAAATCTTTTCAGTCAGGTTTCAGAGCTCATCAAAGACCTGCATTAAACTGTATTTTAGCGGACCGGTTCCACCTGGTTAATGCTAACGACGACTCTTCACCCGGGAGTGACCTTTGACCGGGACTTATCCTTCCACTCCCACATTGAACAGGTCTGCAGGACCTCCTCCTCTCAGCCGCGGAACGTTTCTAAAACATGTTGACTCAAAGCAATGCTGAGAAATGAATCCATGCGTTGGCTCCTCCACAGGAGTTTATTTTAATTCCTTGCTGTCAGGAACCAACAACTGGATAAAAAGTCTTCAGCTGGTTCAAAACGCTGCAGCAAGAGTTCTGAGGAGAACCAGCAGAGCAATATTAGCTTCTCTCCACTGCTTCCTGTTGAATCTAGAATAGAACTCAAAATCCTCCTCCTCACCTATAAAGCTCTGAACAACCAGGAACCATCACATCTTAAACAGCCGTTAGTCCCATACTGCCCCAGGAGAACGCTGGGTTCTCAGAGTGCTGGTCTGCTGGAGCTTCCTCGGTTCTCTAACGGTAGAGCAGGAGGCAGAGCGTTCAGCTCTCAGGCTCCTGTTGTGGAACCAGCTCCCCGTTTCAGACTCTGCTTTAAGACCTTTCTGTTCAGTGAAGTTTACAGTCAGGACTGGTTAGATGAGAGTGCTCGTCTCTGTGGGGTCCCTCAGGGGTCTGTCTTGGGCCCTCGCCTCCTCCATTGTTGCACCGTCTCAATATTGACTTCCACTTTTATGCAGACGACACCCAGCTGTGTTTTCCATTGAGGCCTGGCTCCAGACGTCTCCTCTGCAGGGCCTTTCTGTCCCTGAGGGGCGAGTCTGTGTCCTCGTTTTAATCTCTTCTCAAAACGTTTTCACCACCTGACTTCTCTGAGCTGAAATCTGTTGTTTCATTTTTATTTTCCTTCTATTTATTATACATTCTGCATTTTATTTGCTCGTATTGTCAAGGCCTTGGTTACTGTGTTTTGAGCAGTGCTGAACAAATACAGTTAATATGATGATGATTATATTTAATTCAGATGCTCAACTGTTTAAATATCAGAACTGCAGAAACCAGCAGCTTTCATTACTCTCTTCAATTTTTATTTATTTACAAAGCTATTGTCTGTTAGAATATTTCTCTTCACTGTCTAATAAATGGAAAATCGTCCAGATTGCTTGATCCACCCAGCGTTTATAGAAAAAAGATTTTCTGTTTATTGAAATACCAATATCATTCCAGATCAAGGTGGAATGAGGAGAAAAGTTTAAAATCTTAGAGCTCTGGAAAATCAATCTTTAATTTAATTTTTTATTTATTTATTTTTTCGAAATGTCAGAATCACATTTTAGCCAAAAAATCGCTTCTTCCAAACTTTTTTCAAGCTTCTGTCCAGAGTGAAAAAAACACAGCTAGTTCATTTCTTTATGATTTACTGCAACATTTCAATTTGAGGAGAAAATTCAGTGAATCAGAATCAATCAATCTCAAATGACTCCTGATGGAATGGTGTTTAGTTTTTCACATTAAATAAAAAATGATATTAATTTATCAGACATACAGACGCTGAAGGGTAAATTACTGGAGACTGATTTTCCACTTCCGAAAAAAAAAAAAAAAAAAAAAGGATTCTTATGAATTGTTCTCAACTCACAAGACATTAAGGTTCTTCAGAATTCTTTCAAAATTAAAAAAACGTTTCCAGACAGATTTTCAATCCAGAGTTAAATGTTTGTGTTGAGCTGTTGTCTGGTGGCGCCCTCTGGTGGACCAAACTGGACAAACACTCAATCATTTACACGACTTTCAGGCTCATCTGTGTGTGTGTGTGTGTGTGTGTGTGTGTGTGTGTGTGTGTGTGTGTGTGTGTGTGTGTGTGTGTGTGTGTGTGTGTGTTCTCGTATTTCTATCCTTGTTGGGGCCAAATGTCCCCACAAGGATAGCAAAACGTGGAACGATGTGCCTTGTGGGGACCGGTCCTAAGTAGGAGAAACAGTGTTTTCTTGACCATGTTGTTGTTACTGAAAAAAGTAAAAGTGCAAAAACATTTCTTTAGGGTTAGGCTTTGTTGTGGTGTGGGTTAGGGTTAGGGTAAGGGTCAGGGTTAGGGGCTAGACATGAATGGGAGTCAATGGACGGTCCCCACGAGGATAGAAATACGAGACTGTGTGTGTGTGTGTGTGTGTGTGTGTGTGTGTGTGTGTGTGTGTGTGTGTGTGTGTGTGTGTGTGTGTGTGTGTGTGTGTTCTTCGCAGCCCTGCTGGGTAAACATCTCCCTCATTTTTTATAACCCATATAACTAATTATTTTCAGACTATAAACACAAAACTCTGAACTCCAGCTGACTTTTGCTTCTGTTGTGAAACACTCGTTTCGAACCAGAAGGATTAGAAGAAACGCAAAGATGTCTGGTTGCTATGGAAACGGTTTAGTTGTGGTCACGTGATCTGACTGTTTATCTGAAAGACGCCGTGTGTGTGTGTCCCTGGTTTAACTCTAGTGTCAAAGTGTGTGTGTGTGTGTGTGTGTGTGTGTGTGTGTGTGTGTGTGTGTGTGTGTGCATACCCGTGAGCTGCTCCATGGTGGACGCTCCTCAGAACTCCTGGAGGAGGAGGAGGGTGCAGGAGTGCATCTCGTTCTCTTTGCTCGACTCGTCATCCTGGACACGTGATCTTGACCACTGCCGATTGTCACGTGACGTGCCTCCCCGGCGGCCATCTTGGGAGGGTACTGCTGCTCTTGCAGTCTCTTACAGTCTCTTTACTGGAATGTTTCCACTGTGAAAGTGATCATAAATCAATCAGGTTTCTTCAGATTTTCAAGCGGATTGTTGCGGACGTCAGACACAAACATCTAAATAGAATAAAATGAACCTGATCAAGCTGATTCAAAGCTGAGACAATTAGTTTCAGGTGTTGTGCTTGATTATTCTTGATATTATCATTATCATTATAGTGCTATATTGCCACCCTCACATCCGTTATCACTATTAAAATGATCAATATTGCCGTTATCTTTATATTGCTGCTATTTTTATGGTGAGTGTTGATATAAACCACCATAAACATGAGAGCATCAAACACGTCTGTCTCTTTCAATCCATCAAAGCCCGACCTGGTCTGAGTCTGGGGATTGTACCGCACTGGTTGTTTTTTGATGGTCATCAGTGTCACTCAACCAGCGTCTTCATCGACTGAGGGAAGCTACCTCTGCAAAATTCAAAAGCAGGGAATTAACAACTTTAAACCTTATAGAAAAAACAAAACTGATCACTTCAGAATGTATCAGAATGAAATATGTGATGTTGATTTGATGTGAGAACCTTTTAATACCAAGACGAGAGGAGTCAAACACACAGGGTAACTCTTCAAGCCATACTTCAAAATTTTGGCAAATTGGCCCATTTAGCACAATTCCTCAGTCATTTCCAACAGCATACTTACTTTTTTTGTGAGGGCGAGCTGTTGTTTATTCAGAGGTGAGTCGGGGAAGGTTTTCGGGACGGACACAATGGAGGTGGATGGTATTTTGGTTCCCCCTCGTCAAACTCATCAAATACATAATCCAACAACCCCCAAACACTTTGGTGGACACGTTATAATCCGCACATTCACGCTGTGGAATATTAATGCAAAATTACGAGATTGAGTTGTTCATGCGAAGATTGCTAAGACGGAACTACTTACTAAACATGGCGTCTGGGCGTAGTGATTTCAAAAGAAAAAGTAGTTCCCAGTATTTGCTTCAGTGTCGTAACGCTACAATATTATTTGTTGGTGTTCCACAGCGTAGTGAATGTGTGGATTATAACGTGTCCACCTAAGTGTTTTGGGGTTGTTGGATTGTGTATTTGATGAGTTTGACGAGGGGGAACAAAAATACCATCCACTTCCATTGTGTCCGTCCCGAAAACCTTCCCCGACTCACCTCTGGATAAACAGCAGCTCGCCCTCACAAAAACAGTAAGTATGCTGTTCCAAATGACTAAGGAATTGCGCTAAATGGGCCAATTTGCCAAAATGTTGAAGTATCCCTTTAAGGAGATGAGCTATATGACAAATTTACGGTTTCAATTAGTATTTCTATTTTACTCGAACAGAAGACAAGTCTGTCTTTCAACTCCTCATTCATGACATTCTTCTCCCTCAAACCCTCCAGATCAGGTCTGCTGCATAGCTCCATTTTTCTGGATAGCACTCTTATTTATTATCCAAGCATTCTTTATTTTCTTTATTTTTCTTTTCGTCCTGTTCAGCACATTTCTCACATTTTTAATTTTTCACTCTGGTTGTACTTATTGTATTTGTATGCATGTGCAGGTGTGTATATCTGGATGTATATATAGGTATACAGTCTTCAATGTATATAATTTTCTTGCTTAAATTATATATATTTTTATTTTTGGTTTGCTTTCTGATGTTGTTGCAACACCAGAATTTCCCAGTTTGGGATTAATAAAGCAACACTACTCTAAAAGCCCAAACATTTTTCTTTTCTTTATAGCTGTAATTCTCCCTGGTTCTCCGATCAGACGGTTCCTCTCCTTTCACCAGGAAGTGCACTGTACTTTATTCCTGAAAATGCAGACAGAAAAAAGTTTATGAAAATGTGGCATTAGGTTGTTCCTTGCACAAACATATGAATCATAGACATAAATGACTGAATGAATGAATGAATGATTCAAATAGCACACACAGCTTTTGTAAATGAGACAGGAAGTTAAAGACAGCTGTTTTGACAGGATCTGGTCTGTTCTGTTCTTCAGAACATCCGCCAGCAAAACGAAAGTCCTGCATCTTTCCCAGTTATTCTGCTGAAACCATGAAGGAGAATTTGTGTTTTAAAACTGGTATTTTCAAAATATCCAAGCATCTCGCGTCACATTTTTAACAAATCAAACCGTTTGGGAATCAGTGGAAAATTCAGTGAGTGATTGTATTTCAAGATGAAGGAGAAAATCTGACCTCCATAGACCTGCTTTCACTTCCGCCTTTACTGGTACCTCACCAAGATGGCGGCGCTTTGAGCAAGTCCCTCAGTGTGATGGCGCCCTCTGCTGGACCACACTGGATTCATAATCCATTATTTACAGGAGTCTGAAGCACGTTCACAGCGCGTGCGTGCTCTGTAGGCATGATGGGAAAAAAAAATCTCCTGAAAGAAGAGAAAGAAAGGTCAAAGGTCACTCTCGGGCGAAGAGTCGCAAAATTCTGTTGTTTTGAAGTGTTGTTGCCTGCAAAGAAGAGAACTTTGAAATTGCACCAGGAAAATGTCCTGATGTTTATTCTGATTGAAACTACAGTGCACAACTCTAAAATGTTTAAGGATTACAGTTGGGACGAGGTACTTATTAAGGGTAAATGTTATTGCTCACTGTGAAAGTAAAGGTCTTTCTCAAAAAATTAGCATATTGTGACAAAGTGCATTATTTTCTGTAATGTACTGATAAACATTAGACTTTCATAGATGTGATTCATTACACACAACTGAAGTAGTTCAAGTCTTTTATTGTTTTAATATTGATGATTTTGGCCAAAAAGTGAAGAAAAACCAAAAATCCCTATCTCAAAAAATTAGCATATTCCATCCGACCAATAAAAGAAAAGTGTTTCTAATACAAAAAAGTCAACCTTCAAATCATTATGTTCACTTCTGCACTCAATACTTGGTCAGGAATCCTTTTGCAGAAATGATGCTTCAGTGCGGCGTGGCGTGGAGGCATCAGCCTGTGGCTCTGCTGAGGGTTCTGGAGGCCCAGGATGCTTCGATGGCGGCCTGAAGCTCATCCACAGTGGGGGGTCTGCTGACTCTCAACTTCCTCTTCACAATATCCCACAGATTCTCTCTGGGGTTCAGGTCAGGAGGTCAGTAAACTATTTCCCAGTGGTTTTGGCTCTGTGAGCAGGGGCCAGGTCGTACTGAAAAATGAAATCTTCATCTCCATAAAACTTTTCAGCAGATGCAAGCATGAAGTGCTCCAAGATCTCCTGATAGCGAGCTGCATTGACCCTGCCCTTGATAAAACACAGTGGACCCCCCCAGCAGCTGACATGGCTCCCAGACCAGCGCTGACTGTGGGTACTGGACTCTGGACTTCAGGCATTTCCTTCTCCCCAGCCTTCCTCCAGACTCTGGCACCTTGATTTCCGAAATAACATGAAAAATTTGCTTTCATCCAAAAAAAAGTCCTCTGGACCACTGAGCAGCAGTCCAGTCTGCTTCTCTGTAGCCGGGTCAGGCGCTTCTGCCGCTGTTTCTGGTTCAAAGTGTCTTGACCTGGGGAGTGCGGCGCCTGAAGCCCATTTCCTGCACACGCCTGTGCACGGCGGCTCTGGATGTTTCTACTCTAGACTCAGTCCACTGCTTCAGGTCCCCCGAGGTCTGGAATCGGCTCTTCTCCACAGTCTTCCTCAGGGTCCGGTCACCTCTTCTAGCTGTGCAGCGTTTTCTGCCACACTTTTTCCTTCCCACAGACTCCCCACTGAGGGGCCTTGATGCAGCACTCTGGGAGCAGCCTGTTGGCTCAGAAATGTCTTCCTGTTCTTCCCCTCTGGCTTGAGGGTGTCAGTGATGTCCTTCTGGACAGCGGTCCGGTCGGCAGTCTGACCCAGGATTGAGGTTTTGAGTAATGAACCAGGCTGGGAGATTTTAAAGGCCTCAGGAATCTTTTGCAGGTGTTTAGAGTGAACTGGTTGATCCAGATGATTAGGTTAATGGCTCGTTTAGAGGACCTTTTCATAATATGCTAATTTTTTTAGATCGGGATTGTTGGTTTTTCTTTACTTTTTAGCCAAAATCATCAATATTAAAACAATAAAAGACTTGAACTACTTCAGTTGTGTGTAATGAATCTAACATCTATGAAAGTCTAATGTTTATCAGTACATTACAGAAAATACTGAACTTTATCACAATATGCTAATTTTGTGAGAAGGACCTGTATATTAGGAACTGTTGTTCTGATTTCTATGCAGAACACTATGTTTACTGAGCTGTACACTGTGGAGCGTTGTCACTGTTTATAATTGTTCTCAGATTTATTATATAATATATAATTCTTTTATTACAGATGAAGGGTAAAGATTGTTATTGTTTCTTTTTGGGTTAAAGAGCCAATAAAAATTCTTTTTAATACTGAGAAGTCAGTAGCAGCTTTCATTTCTTCTTAGAAGTTTTCGATGGGCCCCCCCAAATTACTGTAGCTGTTGTCTCCCCCCCCCCCCCATCAAAATTAATCTGGATCCGTCTCTGATCATTTGTCCCATAATTTTACTCCACATATGGCGAGAGAAAAACAGTTTGAAGGTGTTTTGGACTTTATGGGTTTTAAACAGTAACTCTGCCCTCAGATCGTAAAGTTTTCTCCTTTGCAGAACAATTTCTGAATATTACTGCTAATAAGTTATTCTTTGTTTGAAGAATTATTTGAATAGTTTTAAAGTTTTTATTGTGAGTGGATGGAAAGTGGATTGCTGTGTTTACCATGTGTGTAATAATCCTGATTGCATCGTTCTCCAGTTTATTGATATGTTCTGCTTCAAAGGAATTCTTTAAAAAAAAGTATATATATATATATATATATATATATATACACACACACACACACACACACACACACATATACATGTATGTGTATATATATATATATATATATATATATATAGTATATATATATATATATATAGGGTGCGAAATTCCCTATAAAATGGCGGCGGGGACCAATTGAGATGGAATCTCCGCCGGTTTAGGTGCCATATAAGTAGGTCCTTACCGCCTGTTGGCTTTTTTTGAGTCATGAAATTGCGTTGCTTCTCTTTTAAGGCTCGGGTTGGCGATTTGAATTAGATACATTTTTTTAAATACTGGTTATAATGATCTTTATGACCTGATAGGAAGCAATTCATAGCGTGTTTTTTAAGCAGTTTGGAAAATATCCGCTATCTACAGCAGGAGTAAAACGGGAACAACAGCAACCAATAGTCTTGCCGGGACACCTTTTTTTAAACCAATCAAATCCCTTCGCCGTTCGACCTGCCCCCTGCGCGTACATGTACACGTGCACTGACCCTGGTTCAGTGCACGCGTAGAAGGACGGAGCGTCGTTGCAGAATGGCGGAGAACAATGTTTGGGTGTTCACTTACCGTTGAGTGCGCCATACCTTGGCGTAGTGCCAAGGTATGGCGCCAGGAACGCACTGGACGTGGAAGCGCTGTGCGCGCCATGAACGTCTCCGAGTCTCCGCTCCCAACGGGAGCTCCTCCAATGGGGTGGGAGCTGGGCGGAGCTAGCTAGGCGGAGCCTTGGGAGATGCTACATGCTAACGCTAGTTTTCCAAGATCGACAACCCTAGCTTTAATGAATCAATCATAATCAACACGCCTCATAACATAGATATCATATAAAAACTAGATGCCTTAAGGCGGAGTCAACAACGTCATTCTCTGGCGGCCATCTTAGGACAGTGGACGCTCTGGGGCGCTCTGTGTAATCTAAGGGAAGGTGAGTGATTTACACTAACTAAAATACTCAACTCATTGAATTCTTGACGGATTTACAGACAGTTTGATTTATTACTAACGTTATGTTGCTATGATTCAAAATAAATGTTAAAATCACAACTTTTATTTTTGCATGCAGTTAAATATCTACATGTCTGATATTTATAACAAACCAAGTCGTTTGAAAATCGATTGAAAATTGAGCAATCAGTAGCTGTTTCAAAGTTGACGCTCCATTGACATTAAAGTGACGAGTGAGTGAGCGGCCCTGTACCAAGATGGCCGCCATGTGACGACGACGTTAGTCCCCATTGGGTTACAGCGGCATGAGCCATCTAGTGTTCTTATATGATATCTATGCCTCATAACTCTGGGATTCCATTTTTGCATTCTTCTTCTCTGTGCTTCACACTGCACTGTGCATCTAACAATCACAATGCGCCCTCTGCTGGATTGAAGGAGGTACTGCTTGATTCAGGCGCTGCTGTGAACTCCAAACAACAAATACTACAGAACACAATGACAGCAACGGGTGTGAACAGTAGTAACTGTAAATATGCGAATCTGCCAAAACAGTTAATGATTTACTGCGATACTACAGTTCTCCACCCCTGAATGAGGCAATCACAGCTGCAGGCATGGGCGCAAATACAGAACAACATCATGAACATCAGTGGGAGAGGTCCTCTCGGGTCTGATCCATACAACGACAAAACCTGGTCAGATTAAGACCTGAACAGAATCAGAATCGACACTAACATTCACAGCCATCAGCGGGATCTTAGCTAAAATATTTAGTTTCAATTGGGTGCAACTACATGATATGAAATGTGATTTGTGCTGGTATGGATTCTAGGGTGAATGTGCCGCCACCACCAAAGGAACTTGTCAAAGCTGGGATGCTTCAATCAGCAATTAGCAACATGCATACCTGCAGCAAAATAAATAAAATCATTTTATAAAATTGCAACTTAGGGTGGGCCACATGGCATAAGAAGATAAACCATCCCAGACACAGTGCAGCAAATAGACATAAACAGAACTAAACAAGCACAACAAAATACAACAGTTTAATTAAAAAATTATTGTTGCATCCTGCTTTTGATCAGCATTTTACAAAATTGAAAATTAAGGCCCTGTTAAAACATGTGAGGACCTGTTAAAGTTTTCTGAGGACCTGCTGAAAAAATTTGGAGGGCCTGTTAAAATTTTGATGAATTTTGACGAATTTCATGTGTGTATATATATATATATATATATATATATATATATATATATATATGTACAATTTTCAGGCATTAAACAATAATATTCTAACAATAAAAAAGATATCTGGTTGCCACGGAAACGGTTCAGTTGTGGTCACATGATGTGACTTTTTTCGATCTGAAAAAAAAGAGCTTGTATTCCATGAGAGGGTGTGTGTCTGTGTCTGTTATTTCATTCAAGTGTGTAAATGTGTGTGTGACATCTCCGTGTGCTCTGTGTGTGTGTGTGTGTGTGTGTGTGTGTGTGTGTGTGTGTGTGTGTGTTTACACTTGGATGAGCCTTCTGTTCGGCGTGCAGTCCCTCTCACTGAGCTGGGTTTTTAGGTCGCAGTGTTCTTTCTGCCACACACACACACACACACACACACACACACACACACACACACACACACACACACACACACACACACACACACACACACACTGATGCCAGGGAGAGATGTTGGGCGCGATTAGGCACTGAGTTGCCGAGTTTGGGTGGATGGGGGGTGGTGGTGTGTGTGTGTGTGTGTGTGTGTGTGTGTGTGTGTGTGTGTGTGTGTGTGTTTGTGTATTTAGGGGGTCCCAGAGGTCTTGTCATGCATACGGGCACAGAGCCAAGCTGAGAGGTTGTGTGTGTGTGTGTGTGTGTGTGTGTGTGTGTGTGTGTGTGTGTGTGTGTGTGTGTGTGTGTGTGTGTGTCTGAGATGCTGCAGGGTTTAAAGCCTGCACTGCTGTGTAACATGTCGACTCTTTTTAGTAATGTCATCCAGGACACACACGCGCACACACACACACACACACACACACACACACACACACACACACACACACACACACACACACACACACGCAGAACAATAGGCAGTGTGCTCTGATGTGATGGGACCGGACAGGCTGGACGTATTAAAGCTGCGGCTCCTATATTAGCTACATTACGGTCAGGAGGTTCAGCATCATCATATATTTTTACACTTATATCACGTTCTGTTCCGACAGGCGGGTTCTGCGACGGTGACGTAACCGGCTGCGTGGCCGGAGGACTTCAGCTCCAACAGATGGAGGAAACTGCAGGATGTCAGGATCAGCTGTTAGTCACAGCGGACGGCCAGCGCTGGACCTTCCTCACATTCCATCATTAAACAGAGGAGAGTTCAGACGAACGTGACCGAAACCCAAACAGCAGAGCCGAAAGCACGCCTCCCCAGGGAGCAAGCAGAGGTCTGAACGTGTGCGTGTGTGTGTGTGTGTGTGTGTGTGTGTGTGTGTGTGTGTGTATGGGAGTGCGCATCAGTAGCTCATGAGGCGGTCTGGAGCTCCCCAGGGATCACCTCTGGGTCTGACTGTGTTTGACATCAGCAGGATGGAGAACGAAGCCAGAGCGTCGTCTGCATCCTGGAAATGACAGACTCAGGGACAGAAAGGATGATCACAGCACCAGGACCAAAAGTAATGAAACAACATACACACACACACACACACACACACGCTCAGTCTTGTATTTCTATCCTTGTGGGGACCGTCCATTGACTCCCATTCATGTCTAGCCCCTAACCCTGACCCTTACCCTAACCCTAACCCACACCACAACAAAGCCTAACCCTAAAGAAATGTTTTTGCACTTTTACTTTTTTCAGTAACAACAACATGGTCAAGAAAACACTGTTTCTCCTACTTAGGACCGGAAAAAGGTCCCCACAAGGCACGTCGTTCCACGTTTTGCTATCCTTGTGGGGACATTTGGCCCCAACAAGGATAGAAATACGAGAACACACACACACACACACACACACACACACACACACACACACACACACTAACAGCGATCTTAACCCCCTGTGGGGTGCAGGCTGTCCCTGAGCAGAAAGAGTCAAAAAGAAAACAAACAGCAGGTTGAGGAGACATGAGAACAATCAGACGAGTGAATCCTGAAAGGTGCTTTAAATAAAGTTTACTTACTGTCTTAGAAAAAGCCAGAAAACAAACAAAGTTAACAGACGTAAAAATTAAAAACATCAAGTCACAAAACCACGACAAAGTGAAAAAGGACAAATCCAGACATGAAGAACCAACACAGAGACACAACCAGGAGGAAATCAAACACAATCAAAACATACCTGATATACACAAGAGGAGCAAAGAGAGAAAAAACACAACAGATGTGAAAACAAAGAGACACACTAACAACGAGAGAAAGTAAAACACTGATTATAACTGTACCTTGTTCACAAACTGCAAAAACACCAGAAGATGTGAAGCCTCAAAAAGAGAGAAGATTTTAGAGATTACCACAATTATTGAAGACAATAAAACAAGAAACCATAATGAAGAGAAAGAAAGGAAAAACTAAATCCACAGAGAGATGACAATGACAAACTAAAATACCAACAAGCCTGTAGAGATGACAAAAAGAGCCAAAAAAAGGATTTAAAAAAAAAACTGCGATTACAGAGACAAATGGTATAAAGACAGTAGAAACCTGAATTCTGAAACCTGACACACATATGAAAAAACCTGACAAAATGACAAAAATGAACACACACCTCCCATAATGCACCTGTGTGAGGATGTAGCTGAAGACTGTGGAACCTCCGTCAGGACCAGACAGTCTGTGTGTGTGTGTGTGTGTGTGTGTGTGTGTGTGTGTGTGTGTGTGTGTGTGTGTGAGACACCAACCTCAGTCACCAAATTGACCTAAATCAAAGGACGCAAGAGCAGTGAGCTGCTATATCACACACAACACAAACCTGGAGGGTGGGAAACATACACACACACCCACACACACACACACACACACAAGACAAAGAGAACAAAATAACATTTGTCTGCTCAGTTTGAGCCTGAAAAACAGAATCATCCAAACGGTGTAAGTGCATGAAAAGCAGGTGTCGTCTGCATATCGTGTGACTCATGAAACTCCACATATTGAAGAAATCTGCTGTATGAACACATGAAAACCAATCGATTCTGAAGCACAAATGACAATGAAACCAGCGTCCAGGCTGACGTTAGGTTTCCTCACTTGCTTTGGTACATTTCTCGAATTATCCTCCACATTTCCAAAACAGTAAGTGCATTTCTCAAAACGATTTGTACAAGCAGCCAAACACCATGGTTTACCTGCAAAAGCCAGCTTCTGCTCAAAATCCTTGGTTCATCCCTCAGAATTACATGCTGCATCATTACTGCATGCTCATACATGTTTTAGCACAGCTCCTTTACTCTTTCTGCATTTCTTTCAAATGGAACAGTGACCAACTGCTTCATAGTTGGCGTCTTTTCAGCAGCTGTCAGTGGTTGGCATGCTGGCTGTTTGGAGGTTGTTGTCCTCTATTGTTGCTCTTTATCTCCCTCAGTCTCATGACACTGCTTTCTAAAACCATGACGCAAACAGCCTCCTGTTCTGGTGTGAAAGCTTCCCTCTGCCACCACTGTCAAGTTTTCTCACAGTCCTACGTAGAAAAAATATAGTAATTCAAAACACAAAATGTCATCAGATGTCACTGTACAAAGCATACTTCCTGTATACTTTAAAACCAAGTGAAATACTATAAAATATTTTTTAAAAAAATGTCTGAAGCATTACAGAAAGTATACAGTATTACTATACAGTGCCTGTTAGATGTCATCCCTGTTTTGCTGATGAAAAGTCTGAATGATTGAGTTGATTGAGGACCAATTCAGTACAGACTTCGATTTTAAAGAGTTTGTATAGAAATACGCTTGACTTAATATGACAACTTGTTCGGCCATTTTGCATGTAAAGACTTCTGCGATGAACTAGTGTGTAAATATTGTGTGTGTGTGTGTGTGTGTGTGTGTGTGTGTGTGTGTGTGTGTGTGTGTGTGTGTGTGTGTGTGTGTGTGTGTGTTCTCGTATTTCTATCCTTGTTGGGGCCAAATGTCCCCACAAGGATAGCAAAACGTGGAACGACGTGCCTTGTGGGGACCTTTTTCTGGTCCTAAGTAGGAGAAACAGTGTTTTCTTGACCATGTTGTTGTTACTGAAAAAAGTAAAAGTGCAAAAACATTTCTTTAGGGTTAGGCTTTGTTGTGGTGTGGGTTAGGGTTAGGGTAAGGGTCAGGGTTAGGGGCTAGACATGAATGGGAGTCAATGGAAGGTCCCCACAAGGATAGAAATACGAGACTGCGCGTGTGTGTGTGTGTGTGTGTGTGTGTGTGTGTGTGTGTGTGTGTGTTTTTGATGCACACAAGTGACACATTGATGTGAAGATTGAACAAGTAGTTTTGAAGATTTCAATTGTGACCGGAGACGTGAAGCAAAGCCAGTGAGGAGAAAAGGAAGGCTGCTGTGAGTCCTGCAGCCACCAGAGGCCGCCATAACAGCTCGCTGAGCCCTGCGACTCCACTGCTCCTCTGGGCTGTGAATAATGCAGGAACATGAGAAGATCCCATCATGAGAGCTTTATGTGAACTGAAACAAAGAAAGGACAGAAGGTGCTGCTGTTTACGGTCAGATTTAACGCTAACACGCCTCTGACATCCGACCCTCCAGCAGCAGCAGGACCAGGACGATCCCGAGGCGTAGGAACGGTTCTGCATTCAGTCTAATGAAGGAAATTTAGGCTATAACAACGAATAAAAGTCAGAATCCCTCCTCTTGTGCTCGCTTTCTGTTGTTATCTCTTTTCTGACCTGCGTCTTATATCATCCATAAAATACCCTAAAAATAATAATTTATCCCAGTTTCCATCTTTCTTCTTGGTTTTCTTGTCAGGGTTCATTATTCATGAAAATATTTGTTTTAATAATTTTTTATGCCTCTCTCGGCCTTTATTTTGACAGCATACACATTGTTTTCAATATATTAGGGTTAAGCTACTGTTGCATGCTGTAAACTGGAGATTCAACTCAGCTGGTTGGAAGAAGAGCTGGCAGCTTAATGGTGTGTTTGGCCCTTATTGTTTCATAATATTTTATTATAACTGAGTCAAAACTGACCTGCTGTGCTTATATTTGCACACATCCCTAAGTAGAAGTACAAACTGAAAGATTTGCATGGGAATGTTCATAAGCAATCACTACAAACACGTGTGTGTAAGAACTGATGAGAAAGGCCAAACCTTTAAACAATATGTTGTCTTTATCAATTAATGTCTTGGTCAAGTTTTTTCTTTCAAAATGAGAGTTCCCGGACAGAACAACTTCGATGGGTGGGGCCAGACCGTCACACTTCTGGGTTACAGAACCAATCATATGCGAGTTCCTGAGGTTGCCAAACAAGCAGCGCAGCAATCGGTATTTTATGACCACGCCGTCGGCGACTTAAACTTTCCCAAACTGGTAACCTATGTGACGCTCTCCACACGGGGGAGGAGGCATTATGTGACATAATATTACTAACTGAAGTTTGATGTTTTGAAGTTTGAAGTTTATTCTTCGGTGTTTGATAATTAAAGTAAAAAGAAAAAGAAGCGAATTTCATCCATATTAACATTTAGACACACCGGAAGAATTTAGGCTGAAGTTTAACACTTATTTCACCTAACCCTAAAGACATAACTTAAATCAAGACATAGCAATTCCACAAGACATCAACATTTTGAACTAAAGCATACATAAAGTTACAACTTTATATAAATTCAATGAATTCATCTATACAATATTCACACATATACATCAACAAATCTGTCCATGTACATCTAAACATGTGTTCCTAGACATATACATCCATATATATATATACATCCATATATATATATGTGTGTGTGTGTGTGTGTGTGTGTGTGTGTGTGTGTGTGTGTGTGTATACTCGTTTTTCTATGCTTGTGGGGGTCAAATAGAAAACCTGGCATGATGTGCCTTGTGGGGACCTTTTTCCGGTCCTAATGAGGGGAAACAGTGTTTTCTTGACCATGTTGTTGGTACTGAAAAAAGTAAAAGTGCAAAAACATTTCTTTAGGTTTAGGCATTGTTGTGGTTCAGGTTAGGGTTAGGGTTAGGGTTAGGGTTAGGGTCTAGTAAATGCATTATGTCAATGAGTGTCCTCACAAGGAAAGAAATACAAAACTGTGTGTGTGTGTGTGTGTACACATATACATACATACATACATACATACATACATACATACATACGCATATACACACATATACACATACTACTTCTATTTCATCCATACTGACCGCCAGAGGCGGTGCTTAAAGCATTGGAATGTTCCCTTTGTGCATGTGCAGTTCGAGTACGTATA
The DNA here is from genome assembly GCF_902148845.1 of Salarias fasciatus. NCBI lineage: Eukaryota > Metazoa > Chordata > Actinopteri > Blenniiformes > Blenniidae > Salarias > Salarias fasciatus. The sequence goes on from NC_043757.1 coordinate 2,632,122, forward strand.
CCAACAATGTCACTTGTGACCGCTGGGTGACCCAGGAATTACCTATAAATTCCTGCCGGGAAACCCGGTTCGGTTCCTTCTTTTCTTTTCGCATTCTGTTCGAGCCTTGGGAAATCAGGACCTGCCTCTTTTGGCGATTATTTGGCTTGGTTGCTGGGAGCCTTGTGACTATCAAGTCGGAGCTGCGGATCGCCCTCAAAAGGCTGTGACCAAGACTTCCCTGATTCCCTTTCCTCCGCGATGCTTGGCTGTCGCAGTGACGGTCTCCGTGGTGGTTGTGGATATTTTCGGGAGCACACGAGGACACTGGGATGCTGACCTTCTGTTGGTTGGTACAGCCGCTGGTGTCGGCCCGCGGGGAGCGCGTCTCTTCCGCTCAGGCGCGGCGTTGTGCTTCCTCCGCCTGGCTAGGTGGCTGGGCTGCCTGCACATGGCCGGTGGATTGGCCGCGTCAGGTTCCCCCGGTTGTTGGCCCCGCTGCGGCGCCGGGCCTGGGGGGAGTGTTGTGGTAGCTGGTGGCTGTGCTGAGCGCTACATGCGAGGCTGCTACGCTGTTAGTGGTGCTGCGGTGTTAGCGGGGCTACGCCGTAGCGGCGTGCGGCACCGTTGTGACAGTGGGGCATTGTTAGCAGCTCTACGCTGTGGGCGGTATCTCCACCGTTTGCGTTCTCCACTGTGGTGGTATCTTGTGTGAGTGCACGGTGTCTTCGTTGCGTCTCAGCTGCCGTGACTCTGCGCTGTTTACGTTGCGCCGGTGGTAGTGGGCTTATATTACTTGCGTTGCGTACGCTGTTTGCATTGTACCCTTGTTGCATTACGCCGGTTGCAACGGTTCTACGCTGCGGGTATCCCGCTGTAGCAGTGCCCTGTTTGTGTGCCTTGGCCGTAGCGGTGCTTCAACTTTTCACAGTGCCTCTGTGGTGGCTACACTTCTGCTGTTTGGGTCCTGTCTCCACCAGGTGCGGTGTCTCCGCTGAGGCGGCGTTGCACTAGTTGCGTTTCTGCGACTCTTTGCGTAGCATGCTGCTGTGTGGTGCCGTTCTGTTTTTGTCCAGCTTGTTGCTCGGTGTGTGGCTGCTCCCGCGGGAGCCGCGGGGCGATCTTCTTCCCCCTGCACCCACTTGGTTTGCTGTGTAGACGGCGTACGCCCTCTTTCCTCGGTTTACCGCACCACCGTCCGGGGCCCTGGTACTCCACGGGTGCCACTGTGTAGCAGTGGGGAGCAGGCCCCAGTTGACTGCTTTGTTCTTGTGGTGCTGCCCGGTTGCTAGCTGTCCTGCGTTTGCTGTGCAGGCGGCGTCTGCCCCCTTCCCTCTGCTTACTGTGCTAGCGTTTCCTACTCCGGGTGCCCGTACCTCCGACGGGCACTGCTGTGGTTGCTGTGTGGGCAGCGTGCGCCCCCTTCCCTCAGCTTCCCTGCTTTCTATACCCTGACCAACTGCGTGAGCGTGGCGTGACGGCCGGGCGGGAGGAGGGAGAGCCGCCTGGTGGCCGTTCTCTCGGTTGCTCATTCTGCTCCTTGTTTCTGGTTGTGCAAGATGGACGGCTCCCACCAGTGTGTTTCCTGTGGGGCCTCCCTGCAGGCAGATGATGGCCATGACCTCTGCCCCAGCTGTCTTGGCCCTGCTCACCTCCGGGATGCGTTGTCAGATAATCCGTGCCTTGACTGCAGCTATATGCCGTATGCTCAGGGGGCCGCCCGGCTGGCGCAGGTCTCCCCCGCTGCTGAGGGTGGCCCGGGGTCCTCCTCTTCGGGACAGCTCCCTGCCGCTCAGTCGAGGCGCTCTAAGCACCGCTGGGGATCTGCCGCTGGGGCTCAGCCGCCGGAGAAACAGGCGAGGTCCGAGCCGCACCTCGCCGCAGAGGTGGCGCAGCTGCAGAGGGAGCTGGAGGAGATGAGGACGCTCCCGTATGTAAGGATGCTGTTTGTGGATTTCATTTCAGCCTTTATTACTGTTATTCCCCCAAAACCGGTCAATAAACTGAGCAACCTGGGCCTGGGCAGTTCACTGTGCGCATGGATAAGGGACTTTTTAAGCGACAGACCACAGCATGTCAGGATGGGGGGCCGCACATCCTCCACCCTCATCCTGAACAGGGGGACACCACAGGGATGTGTCCTCAGCCCCCTCCTTTATTCCCTCTTCACCCATGACTGTATCCCGATCCACTCCACCAACACCATCGTCAAGTTCGCCGATGACACCACCGTCGTAGGACTCATCGCAGACAACGACGAGACGGCCTACAGAGAAGAGATCCAGCTTCTGGTACGGTGGTGCCACAAAAACAATCTGGACTTGAACACCAGCAAAACCAAGGAACTGATTTTGGATTTCAGGAGGACCAAACACTCGGAGCACCTTGCCCTCTGCATCAATGGAGAGGAAGTAGAGAGGGTGCAGAGCTTCAGATTCCTTGGTGTGCACATCATGGCTGATCTCAGCTGGGCCGTTAACACCCTCTCTCAGGTGGGGAAGGCACAACAGAGACTTCATTTTCTCAAGAAGCTGAAGCAGGCTCGCCTGCCCCAACAATTGCTCATCAACTTCTACAGAGCCACAATCGAGAGCCTCCTGTCATACTGCTGCACAGCGTGGTCGGGCAGCTGTCCAGCAGAGGACAGAACAAACCTTCAGAGACCATCGGTATCACACTAACCCCCTTCAAAGACACATTTACTGGCCGCATACAGAAGAAGGCCTCCAACATTGCAGGGGACCCCACACACCCAGGCCACCTCCTGTTCTCCCCCCTCCCCTCAAGAAAAAGATACCAGACTATCAAAAGCCGCACAAACAGACTTAGAAACAGCTTCTACCCACAAGCTGTGAAAGCCATTGCCCCACCTCCACCCCTCTCCCGGCCTGATTAGCACCCCCCCCAGTCACCCATCTAGCACAGAGTCATTTTACATGTGTGCATTTACCTGTGTGTGCCAGCGCTCCTTTTTGCATTGCACGCCATTTCTCGTTTGCGTTTTTGTTATATTTATTTTCTATATGTATATATGTTTTTTTTTATAATGTCCTCATGCTGCCATAGAGGATGCCAAACAGTATTTCACCCTACATACCTGTTGCCTAACAAGTTTTTATAGTGACAATAAAGATCTATCTATCTATCTATCTATCTATCTATCTATCTATTCTGCGTGAGCGCCCGCCCGGCTCTCCGGTGGAGGGCAACAGAATGCCATCCACGCAGACGGCATCGCCCCCCGAGGAGGACGTGATGTAGTTGGCGGCGTCTGCTTTGCATTTTTCGGAGGAGGTCTTTGAGCACGGGTCTGTGGGGTCTGAGCAGGAGTCCCTCCGGTCATCGCAGGGCTCAGGTGAAAAGTTCAGGGATGAGTCGATGCAGGCTGTTATGCAGGCGGCGCTGACTCAGCTGCAGCTGGAGGTCCTGCAGCCGGCCCAGCCTGCCCGTTAGTGCCTTCTTCCGGCGCAGGCGGCCCCCGTCCGCATTTGCGGTCCCTCCTTCGGAGGATTTCCTGAGGGAGTTACACTCCTGCTGGAGGGATGGCACCGCCCCCTCCAGGTTGTCGGCGGATGGCCGGATGCTGGCGGTCATGCTTTGGGTGACTGAGGGTGGCCTGGATCGGATGCCAGTGGTGGAGCTGCCCATTGCGGCTCTCATCGTGTCCCCAGAGGACTCTCTCCGGCCGGCGGTGAGGTGCCCCCATCCGCAGTGTTGTATGACCTCCTCACGAGGGCCTATAATGCCGGGGCGCAGGCTGGCCGTATAGGCAGTTCACTGGCTCTACTTATGCTGGCTTTCTCTGCCTCCCTGCAGGGGGGCCAGGTGGATGTTTCGGTGGTTGGGTTCTCCGATGCGGCGCTGCAGACCTTTGCTCTCGTCTATGGGGAGCTGGGACGGATGATGTCCCTGCTGATTCAGGCGCGGCGCCAGGTGTGGTTGGCGTAGTCCCCCTTGTCGGAGGCGTCCCACAGGGCGCTCCGGGGACTGGTGGTGGAGGCTGCCCGGCTCTTTGGTTCGGCTGCGGTGGAGGTTCTGGAGAGGTCTGCTTGAGGTCGTGAGACCTGGCGACAGTTGGTGGGCCCCACCCCCCGGAGGGCTTCTGGGGGCTGTTCGAGGCGGTCGCGCTTTTACCCGCCTCATGGGCCTCACCTGGCGGGGGACCTTGCCTTCAGGCAGGCGCCGCAGGGATCAGCGGGGGCCTTTCGTTCCCCCGCCCCCGTGTCCTCCAGACGGTCCCGTAACTCCGGCTCTGCCGCCGCCAGCCGTCTGACCGCTTTTCCGATCAGCAGCTGATGCTCTGGGCAGCTACAGCCACAGACCCCTGGGTGGCTTCCACCTTGACCCAGGGCTACCGGCTGCAGTTCCGACGCCGGCCCCCCAACCCCGCCCAGGCTACCGTGACGGTCATCAGGGACCCGGTGAAGGCTTTGGCCTTGGACCAGGAGCTGGCCACCCTCCTGGCCAAGGGGGGCGATCGAGGCGGTGGACCCCCAGGTGGCCAGGGACAAATCCGAGCTTCTGGCTCATGTGGAGCGCTTGTGCCTCAGGGTCAACCGTCCGAAGTCCTGTTTGGTTCCGGCTCAGCAAATCACCTTCCTAGGGGTGACCTTAGATGCCGTGGCCATGAGGGCCTGGCCTTCCTCTCCCAGGGTGGACGACATCCTCAGCCTTGTCAGATTGTTCCGCTGGAACGCCACCGTCTCCTACGACACCTTCTTGCGGCTTTTGGGGAAGCTGACTTCTCTTACGGCGGTGGTCCCTTTGGGACTGCTATCTCTGCACCCTCTACAGAGGTGGCTGAACAGCTTCCACTTGGACGCCAAGTGGCATCGCCACCGGCGGCTCAGGGTGTCGCGCCGGTGCCTTTCAGCCCTGGTTCCGTGGAGGGACAGGGCTTGGCTGTTGCGGGGTGTCCTCTTGGGCGCGGCCCCAGGTCGCCACGAGACCGTCACTACGGACGCCAGTCTCGGGGGGTGGGTCGCTGTTTGGTGCCGCAGGACTGTGCGGGGACGTTGGTCGGTTAAGGACTGCACGGGTCACATCAATGTGCTGGAGCTGCGGGCGGTGCATCTGGCCCTCAGGCACTTCCTGCCGTTCCTGAGGGGGCGGCACGTGGTTGTCCGCTCCGACAACACCTCGGCCGTGTTTTACATCAACCACCAGGGCGGGACCAGGTCCTCCCGCCTGTTGCAGGTTGCCCGGCGATTGCTTCTGTGGGTGGCCCCATGGCTGGCCAGCCTGCAGGCGACGTACATTCCGGGGGCTCTTAATCAGCTGGTGGACTCCCTCTCCCACCAGGGCCCCCCGGCCGGGGAGTGGCGCCTCCACCCACAGGTGGTGCATGAGATCTGGGAGCATTTCGGCCGGGCTAAGGCCGACCACTTTGCCTCCACAGAGACCTCCCACTGCCCACTTTGGTTCTCCCTGGCAGAGCCCGACAGCCCTCTGACCCTGGACGCGCTGGTGCATCCTTGGCCGCGGGTCCTGCTATATGCCTTTCCTCCGATTCCCCTGCTTTGGCCTACACTCCTCAGGGTGCTTCGGGAGGGGCACACGCCGCTGCTGGTGGCCCCCTTTTGGCTGGGACGAGCGTGGTTCCTTTTGTTCCACAGGTTGTCTCACGGTGGGCCGTGGCGGCTTCCCGCCAGGCGGGATCTGTTGGCTCAGGACAGGGGCCAGGTGCTGCACCCCCGGCCTCACCATCTCTGCCTGTGCACCTGGCTTTTGAGGGGCCCGAGTCGCTGCTGAGCAGCTGCTCGGAGCCTGTCACGCAGACCATCCTGAATGCTCGGGCACCGTTCACTAGACTGGTGTATGACAACAGGTGGCGGTTGTTTACACAGTGGTGCGATGGTCGGGGGGAGGATCCGGTGCTCTGTTCGGTCCCCGTGGTCCTGGACTTCCTACAGTCTCTCTTGGACGATGGACGATCCTCAGCCACCCTGAGGGTGTATGTGGCGGTGATATCAGCCCACCATGTCAGGGTCGCTGGCGGCACACTGGGCGGTCACACTCTGGTGTCAGCCTTCCTCAGGGGGGATTTGAGATTGCACCCCCCTCGGGCCCCACGGGTGCCTACCTGGGATGTGCATCTGGTGCTGGACAGGCCTGTGCTGGCCTCCCTTTGAACCCCTGGCAGCAGCGGAGCTGCAGTGGGTGTCCCAGAAGACAGCGTTCCTGCTGGCCTTTACCACGGCAAAGCGTGTGAGAGAGCTGCACGCTCTGTCTGTCCACCCGACATGCCTCAGATGGCACCTGGATGGGGCTGGCATCACGCTGTGGCCGAACGCCGCGTTCCTGCCTAAGGTCTGGGCGAGGCCGGGGACCAACCAGCCTATTCGGCTTGCCCGTTATGACCCCCCGCCAAGCCGCTCGGGGGTCCAGTCGGCACTCTTGCGCCCAGTTCGGGCCTTCACGGGCTACGTGGCAGCAACGGCGGATGTGTGGACTACTGACCAGCTGTTTGTCTGCTATGGGGGCCCTGGAAGGGGCTCTGCGCTGTCTAAGCAGCGCCTGTCCCACTGGGTGGTGGAAACCATTCGCCATTCTTATCTGGCCGTGGGCTGGCCTCCGCCCCAGGGGGTGCGTTGCCATTCCGCTTGGGCGGTGTCTACATCGGCCGCCCTGAAGGGGGCGCCCCTGGATGAGCTGTGTGCTGCCGCCTCCTGGTCTACGCTGGGCACCTTCTCCAGATTCTACCAGTTGGACGTTGTGCCTCAGCATCCGCTGCGGGTGGTCCTGGACCCGACAGAAGCGTCCCAGTGAGGTGGGTCCCTGGGATTCCTCGTGACCAAGTTGGCATATGTCATTCCAGTCCTTTAAGCACCGCCTCTGGCGGTCAGTAGGGATGAAATAAAATGAATGTTACGAATGTAACTACGGTTCTATGAATCACGGATGACTGCCAGAGCACTCTGTCCTCACACGAGAAGATTCCGTAGAAACCGAACCGGGTTTCCTGGCAGGAATTTATAGGTAATTCCTGGGTCCCCCAGGGGTCACAAGTGACGTTGTTGTTATACCTACTCGAACTACGCATGCGCGAAGGGAACATTCCAGTGCTTTAAGCACCGCCTCTGGCGGTCATCCAGGATTCATAGAACCGTAGTTACATTCGTAACTTTCATTATACGAGGGGGGACCCAAAAGTTTCCGGACTGATTCTATTAATAAAAAAATACAATGAATTTCCGACTTTGGCTGCTAGATGTCGCTACAGGATAGCCTCATGCATAACTGTGCCAGGTTTGGTCTTCCCCCGTGATGCGGTCAGCTGACAGTCACTGTTGATGTTGACAGAGTGACACCCCGCTCTTTGATTTTTCAAGATGGCGGATATCCACGGATATGCGCTCTGTCAAAACATTTTGTTTTTTATTGGGAAACCAGCGGCAGAAACACTCACCATGTTGCAGACATTCTTTAAGAAGGATTCTTAGGGTGTCTGAGTGGTTTGGGCCCTTTAAGAGTGATCGGATTACATCACGAAGACCAGGCACGCAGAGGACAACGATCCACTTCCAGAACAGAGGAAAACGTCACAAAAACTGAAGAAGACGTCCTGGTAGATCCACGCAGGACTTTTGATGACATTGCAGAACTGATGGGAGTATTGTAGAGATCCAGACAGATAATCCTCAGGCGGTTATTAGAAGCAGGGAGACGAAGGCACCCGGAAATGGCCGCATCATAGCAGACAGCAGACCACAGGACGCCCCGTTACGCACAGAAATAGCACCAAATGTTGTGCGTAAAGCATATTTTTGGACTAAAACCGTGACCAGCCAGCCTCCCCACCGCCATATTCACCTGATCTGGCCCCAAACGACTGCTTTTTGTTGTCAAAGATGAAACTGGAGCGGCAGCGGAAAGGTAAGACAGGCATACAGGTGGGGGAGGGAAAATCGAAGTTCTATCTTTCCGGCACAGTTACGCGCGGTCATGGCGACTCTTCTGAACAGTGAAAATCTCGGGTGCAGCGTTGTATTCAAGCCTAAGGAGAGTATTTTGAAGGTGACAGTTTCAAATAATTGCGAAGATTAAAAAATAAAAAGTCATAACTACAGTCCGGGAACTTTTGGGTCCACCCTCGTATATCATATTCAAGACTATTATACTTTCCTATGACTTTCACTTTAAAAGTTTTTTTATGTGGATTGAACTGGAGCATTTCAATTCTTCTTCCAAACTATTCCAAAGACGAACCCCCCTGACAGAGACACTCATACTTTTTAAACTAGTCCTGACTTTTGTTTTTTAAAAGACCGAAGACCCTTGCAAATCATAAGAACTTTCCCTGGGTTTGAATTTGTCTTGTAAACGCTGAGGGTGTGTGTGATTATACGCCTTAAACAACACAATAGCAGCGTTAAGATAAGATCAACGAGGTCCTGTAATTTCAATGCCTTTAATTTAATAAAAAGAACATTACTGTGATCGTAATAATCGGCATAACTTATGATTCTGCTTTTTTTTTTTTTTGAAGCAAGTAAATGCAAGGTTTGATTTGTAATTGTTACCCCATTTTTCGGTACAGTAATTAAGATATGGAAGTGCAAAAGAGTTGTATAACATAAAAAGTGCTTTTTGATTTACCGTATTTTTAATCTTACATAGCATTTCAATAATTTCACAGTTTTATTTTCAGTAAATTTTAGGGCTGTCAAAAATAACGCGTTAATGGCGTTAATTTATGTAATCAATCTCATTAAAAATTTTTTAACGCAGTTTAGCGCATGCGCATTATAAGCCTCACCTCTATCAGCGTAGTGCACCTGCATAGAATGCAAGCTGCTGTTAAAGCTCGTGTCCGGAGTTTCGTTCCAATGTATGTATCATTTTTAACAGAGCTTAAATGTGTCAGTCTGGTTGGATACTATAATATAATATTAGCATAAAGCAATATAAAAATGTATTCATGAGCCCTGCCTTCGTCTCATAGACCCCCATGTTATCCGAAAAAGCGCCGGTCAGCTTCAGCCAATAGATTTCAAGCTTCCGCCTTGCTGTGCTGTCCATCAATGTGTGCACGCAGCCAGAGAGCAAGCGCACTCGCCCAGGCAGAGGTGAGTTAGCTCCGCAGCAGCCGCCCCGCTTACCTCGGATATATCCACTGTCTGCTGAACATCCACCGTAAACAGATAAACATGGAGGATGCTGTAGGACTCAGAGGCTCTCATTTTCACCCGACAGATAATGCGCGTGCACATATAAAGGGACGTGGCTTGGTCGCTCATGAAAGCAGAGGGAGGGTGGAACCTCGAGATGTTGGATTAAAAAAACCTCTCTCTTTCAAAACTCCAGACACGAGCTTTAAACACCGAAGAAGAAGGAGAAGCCTCACCTCTGAGACAGCAGACAGGAGGCAAAGGAGGCCTGGTGTCAACTCATTTATCAAAACAGAAGAAGAAAGCAATATGGAGGGAGATAAGCCGCTGGCCCCATGGATTCTACTTGTTTGATTAAAAAAATGTTGAAGCAGTTTTCTGTTCCACACAAAAAGGAACACTGGCTAAGAATGTCCTGTTTAATTGTGTAAGAAGAAGGTGTGGTATTTCTTAGTTTTACTTTTCTTGTGGTACTACATTTGTTACAGACCTGAAAATGTAACTCCTGCTAAAAGCCAACTTTAGAGGGACTGCAGAGGGAGCACTGCACACACACAGACATCATGTTATGGTGTGCATGTTTTAGTTTTTTGAATATTTATTTTATTGGGAGCCTTAAATAAAAAACACATCACGTGTTAAATATATATAATCATGTCCTGTTGTTTTTTTGTTAATCCATGCATAATACACTTTTTATTTGAGTTTGTATAATTCATGTGCACATACTGTTCCCGGCCTCCAAGATAACTTTTGAGCCAATCATGTGCAACTCCTCTGACACCATACCGCTCCATTTTATTTAAAAGTAATGTGTGGTCTATGGTGTCAAAGGCCCTGTTTAAATCTATGAAAACACCAACAGTAAATTCTTTTATGTCTATTGCAGTTGTTACTTCTTCAACCAGTTCCCTTACTGCCATAGATGTTGACCTGTTTGCTCGAAAGCCATATTGTTGTTCACTTAGCAGGTGGTGTTTTTCCATAAAACTGTCAAGTCTTAGTTTTTCTAGGATTTTAGAACATTTTAGATTTTAAAAAATTGTGTTAGCAATGAGATTGGCTTATAATTTGTGAACTGCATTTTGTCACCACTTTTGAAGATGGGTATAACTGTAGTTATTTTCATTTTGGATGGGAAGACACCACATGTAAAAGAGAGATTGCAAATGTATGCGAATGGAATTACAAAATTATCAATAGTGTCTTTGATCAAGGACATGTCTAGGTCGAAACAATCAGTCTATTTTTTATTTTTGAAAGATCTTTCAATTTCAATAATTTCAGAAGCTTGTACGGGAGAGATAAATAGGGATTTGAAATGATTTGGAATAGTTTGTTCATTATACTTGACTGAGTTTGCAGGTTGTTTAATTTCATTGGCTAGATTGGGTCCAACATTCACAAAGAAGTTATCAGATAAATCTGTTATTTCCTTAATATTATTTATATTTTGGTTATTCTCTATAAAATAAGTTGGATATTCCTCTCTTTTCATATCTTTATTTTTAATAATACTGTTTAAAATTTTCCACTGACCTTGAAGACTATTTTTATGTTGTTCTAAAAGATTACAGAAATAGGTTCTTTTGCTTTGTTTGATTATTACCTCCGCCAAGGAGGTTATGTAATCACGTCGGTTTGTTGGTTTATTGGTTGGTTGGTTGGTCTGTTAGCAACATTACGGAAAAAGTTATGGACGGATTGCAATGAAACTTTGTGGAAAGGTGGGTCTTGGGCTAACTTAGAATCCATTAAATTTTGGTGATGATCCGGATCACTGTCTGGATCCAGGAATTTTTTAAAGGATTCTTTATCATTGAGATATAGGGCAGTCTTTGACATAGTTGGGCATAACTCAACAATAAATGGCAAAGGGGCTTAGCAAAAAAATACAGTGTAAGTTCATTAATGACTCTAACAGATATCAGCTGCTGATCCAGATCACGCAAGTATTCCATATACCAGGATCCAGAACAGACAAAAATAGGGGGATTCCGGAGTGTCAGTCACTGTGAGGAAACACAGTGAGATATGAACATGCAACAAACAACTTTCTCCCATACATTGTTTGTGTTGGGCAGAAATAAAATGTTTTTTATTATATATGGTGTTCTTATTGTTGTTGGTGACTGATTTGAGCTGTGGTGGAGGTCTGCGCTCTCTGAGTGCCAAATTCTAGTTTTAATTTGTTTTTATACACTTTATATTTTTCTTCACTTTCTTTTGTTCAGAATTTTATAAATCTTCTATAAAGGTCATTTTTCTTTTTACATGATTTCAATATTCCACTTGTAATCCATGGTTTTGACTTTCTAGTTATAGCTTTTCTAGGTAGTTTTTTAATTGGACAATTTTTATTGTATTTTTTTGTTATAATATCTAGAAAAATGTCATAGGCCTCATTTGGATCACTAGAGGCATACATCTCAATGTTGACTCTGCTCCCCGTTATCTGCTTGTTGTTCTGAACATCTGATTAAATCACTTTAAAGGACCTGGGTGTGAAAAGTCTGTGTCATCTGCATATTGTGAAAATAACTGAATCTACAACCAACTCATAGCATCAACCGGAGACTGGAGGAGAGGACAAATCAAGTCTGACAAATGAAATAAAGGAAAGATAAATACCCCTGTCATCAATGCTGTCACCACTAGAGGGCGAGGTGGCCATGGGGCTCACGCTGCGGCAGCGTCATGCTAGCATGAGTCTCTGTACTGACGATGACACGGGTGTGCATGTCAGGAAAAATCATCTTTTCAAGAAGTGTGTATCGTCTGCGTAGAGTGTGACTTGTTAAGCTCCCAGTTTCAAGTTTCATATCTGATCCAAACTGAAATGCATTGGTTCCTTCAGGTGAGACTTCTTCCCATCATCATCCTCGTCCTCATCCTGTGAAGAAGTTTGACCATGACCTTCCAGCCGAGGTTCCGCCCCTGCAGCTAAATCCTGAGCCATGAGGTCATGGAGCTAAAGCGCTGCTGAGCTGAGCTGCAACATCCACAGATTGTCTCCCAGCTCCAGCTGTACTCTCATGCATAAGTTAGACACTGTACACGCCTCCTATCAGCCGCGGTATCCAACAGTAGCGCTGGCGCAAACGCTGAGTTTGTGATGCATAATTAAGCACATATATAGTCTGTATTTTAGAGGGAAGCTGCGGCGGCTCGTCCAGTTTTTAGACTGGTTCAGAGGAATCATGACGAAGCCAGCAGGGTGTTCAGCTTCGTACAGCTGAAACAGGAGAAATGAAAATTTGTTTTCCATAACCGAATCCTGGTGTTACAACAGAAACCGACAGCGAGGCGTCATTTGATATGTCTGGATCAGCCTGACTGCTGCACAAAGTGTCGAAAATCTACGTTTTCAGATTTTCATTTAACGTTTGGACTTCATTACCACAGAAAAATCAGCTATATAGTTATATTCAATTCAACTGTTTGTCTCTTGTTCTGTCCATTGTTTTACTTCTCTCTTTATTTAGACTTATCTTTGAACAATAAGCTCAGATACGATCTGATAATCACACGATGCGACACAAGACGATACGATAAGATACCACAGTCTGATCACAATAATGTTATGACTCAATAACAATCTGACTTGGTTTGATCTGATACCAACACAACGAAAACGAAGTGGCAACGGCACAAAACAAGATGCTAACTGAACCTCCTGATTGGACACCAGAGAACAGGAGGTATGGAGAGAATCCAGGATCAGAGCAAATTAGTTTCAGTTGCAGAGCTTCAAATCCCGAGTTGTACGTGTCAACAGCCGAATCAGAAAGCTAATCGAGTTAGTCTAAGCGCTAACAACAGTTTTAAACTGAGAGATGTTAATAGGAGTCACTCTTTCCAGACACCTTCTCATATCTGTGGGACAGCTGTGAAAACTGAGACTGTACATCACTTTCAACCAAGAGATAAACCAAAGAAACAAGTAACGTAGCCACTGTAAGTGGTTTCTGTGTGTGTGTGTGTGTGTGTGTGTGTGTGTGTGTTCTTGTATTTCTATCCTTGTTGGGGCCAAATGTCCCCACAAGGATAGCAAAACGTGGAACGACGTGCCTTGTGGGGACCTTTTTCCGGTCCTAAGTAGGAGAAACAGTGTTTTCTTGACCATGTTGTTGTTACTGAAAAAAGTAAAAGTGCAAAAACATTTCTTTAGGGTTAGGCTTTGTTGTGGTGTGGGTTAGGGTTAGGGTAAGGGTCAGGGTTAGGGGCTAGACATGAATGGGAGTCAATGGACGGTCCCCACAAGGATAGAAATACAAGACTGAGCGTGTGTGTGTGTGTGTGTGTGTGTGTGAGATTTGAGTCGGCAGGTTCTGTGTTGGCCAACAGTCTGAGCGTAACTTCCGCTCTGCTGATTTCTGTCACTTCGTCACCTGCAAACATAAACAGGGAAAAATGCATATTTCATCAGCTGACACGGTGTTTGCTTGTGTTCATTTGCTCTCGGCGTGTTTCTAACTGTTGGGTTTTCAGTGATTTCCAGTAGAGTGGCTCTCCACGCTCCCCCTCCTCCTCCTCCTCCTCCTCCTCCTCCTGCTCTTCGGCTGAACTCTGTCTGAACCTTCCCTTGAACCCTGGATGAACTTCTCTAAACTGACCCATTAATCTACTTTGGGTGTAAAGCGGCCTGTACGGTGGCCCACGAGGGACACCTCGGACCAGCTGACAGGGAAGCACCTGGTAATCACCGAGCACGAGCTGGACGATCCCACAAAAAGGACATGTGGGTTGCATAAGGAAAATGGCAGCTGCAGATTTAATCTGCCACAGGAGACCGTCCGTTTTCACAAATGAGGATTTTCAGAGTAAAGGTTAAGCGTAACGCTGTGTGGAGCCACGTGTTTTCAGAGGATTCCACTCTTCGCTCGGTGTGTCCATGAATCTCTTTCAGGAAGTGTGAGACTCGGTTAGCCTTCACTTTTAGGCTAAATGTGGTAAATTGCCATGTGAAAAGTGTGTAGAAGCAGCCAAGAGACGGAGCGGGGAAGTGTGTATGTGTGTGTGTGTGAGCTGAAATCTTCCGCCTCGTTAGCCGGGCCGCGCACCGCGAGATGAGCCTGTTGTGACACGGCGCTCGCCAACAGAACGCCGGCCAACGGCCGGGTAACCCTGATCTGTCAGGAGCTGAATGAAGCCCAGCGTTCAGGGCGGGAAGCAGGCTGTGGGGGGACCTCAGGAGCCAGCTGGACCTGGAACCCCGGAGACAGCTGGACCTGGAACCCTGGAGCCAGCTGGACCTGGAACCCCGGAGACAGCTGGACCTGGAACCCTGGAGCCAGCTGGACCTGGAACCCCGGAGACAGCTGGACCTGGAACCCTGGAGCCAGCTGGACCTGGAACCCTGGAGACAGCTGGACCTGGAACCCTGGAGCCAGCTGGACCTGGAACCCTGGAGACAGCTGGACCTGGAACCCTGGAGACAGCTGGACCTGGAACCCTGGAGCCAGCTGGACCTGGAACCCCGGAGACAGCTGGACCTGGAGCCCCATATTCATTTGGGCCTGGAACCCCCAAGATTGTTAGACCTTGAATCCCAGAGTCAGCTGGACTGGAACCCCTGAGTCAGCAGTTATTGCTCAGAGGCTGTATGTTTGGGGTTCAGGATGTTTGGGTTCTAACAACCACATAACCCCAGTTTCATCCTCCAAACCGCAGAGAGGAGACATGGTCCACCTCAGGGATGGACCAGGCCTGGTCCGGTTTCAGACTCAATATAATCTGGTTTAAGAGCTCCCGGACTAGAATATTGATCATGGACACATTTCATTCTCGTCTTGATCTGGTTTGGGCCAGTTGTCCACTGATTGATTGATTGACTAATTGATTGATTGATTGATTGACTGATTGAGGTAAAGCATCAAACCTTCATATTTAATAATAATAAGAATGCATTGCTTTTATTCAGCGCCTTTTTTCAGTGAACTCCAGGTCGCTATACGATGACATTATTGATTCACTCCACACCTGATGGTGCTAGACTCCGTCTGGAGCCTCAGCTACCCTGGAGCAGACGGACAGAAGCGAGGCTGCCTTCACCCGACTCTCACCCTCACACTGCATTTAACCAGTCTGCCAGTGAGAGCTGAGGGCTGGACCATTTTCTACTGGAGCTGCTGCACGTTTAGACTGCTGGGTGTAAATGTCTCCGTCTCACACTGCAGATGGTCATATTTCATCATTACACGTCCCTGAAACGCATGGCATTTATCTGTTTGTTGCTTGTTGCTGTCTGTCCTCAAACCCACAACCAGAACAGCAGAGAGCCTCCACCTCTGAGTCTGGCTCTGCAGGTTTCTTCCTGCACAAAGGCCGCTTTTGCTCTCTTCATGTGGAATGTGGCTGTTTTTTCTCAGATGACTTGTATTTGAAGCTGAATGAATAAAACTGAAGTGAATTAATGTGGATTCTTCAAGTCCTTCTCAAAAAATGAGCATATTGTGATAAAGTTCAGTATTTTCAAATGTGTCAATGGGTTTGGCCCCTTCTTATCTGGGCGACCTGCTGACTGCTCCCACTCCGGCCAGAGCCACCAGGTCGTCCTCCCAGTGGCTCCAGGATGTCCCGAGGACTAAGCTGAAAAGCAGAGGGGACCGGGCCTTCTCTGTGGCCGGCCCTCGTCTCTGGAACAGTCTGCCTCTCCACGTTAGGACTGCAGAATCCCTAATGCACTTTAAACCTTTGTTGAAGACACATATATTTTCATTGGCTTTTAGACACGAGTCGAGCTGAGTGCCTCCTTGTTCATCTGTTATTGTATGCTGTTTTATGTATGTTTTACTGTGAAGCACGTTGAGCTTTTTTTAAGTTGTAAATGTGGCATACAAATAAATTTGACATTGACATATTTTCTGTAATGTACTGATAAACATTAGACTTTCATAGATGTTAGATTCATTACACACAACTGAAGTAGTTCAAGTCTTTTATTGTTTTAATATTGATGATTTTGGCTAAAAAGTAAAGAAAAACCAACAATCCCTATCTCAAAAAATTAGCATATTATGATAAGGTCCTCTAAACGAGCCATTAACCTAATCATCTGGATCAATCAGTTCACTCTAAACACCTGCAAAAGATTCCTGAGGCCTTTAAAATCTCCCAGCCTGGTTCATTACTCAAAACCTCAATCCTGGGTCAGACTGCCGACCGGACCGCTGTCCAGAAGGACATCACTGACACCCTCAAGCCAGAGGGGAAGAACAGGAAGACATTTCTGAGCCAACAGGCTGCTCCCAGAGTGCTGCATCAAGGCCCCTCAGTGGGGAGTCTGTGGGAAGGAAAAAGTGTGGCAGAAAACGCTGCACAGCTAGAAGAGGTGACCGGACCCTGAGGAAGACTGTGGAGAAGAGCCGATTCCAGACCTCGGGGGACCTGAAGCAGTGGACTGAGTCTAGACTAGAAACATCCAGAGCCGCCGTGCACAGGCGTGTGCAGGAAATGGGCTTCAGGCGCCGCACTCCCCAGGTCAAGACACTTTGAACCAGAAACAGCGGCAGAAGCGCCTGACCCGGCTACAGAGAAGCAGACTGGACTGCTGCTCAGTGGTCCAGAGGACTTTTTTCAGATGAAAGCAAATTTTTCATGTTATTTCGGAAATCAAGGTGCCAGAGTCTGGAGGAAGGCTGGGGAGAAGGAAATGCCTGAAGTCCAGAGTCCAGTACCCACAGTCAGCGCTGGTCTGGGAGCCATGTCAGCTGCTGGGGGGGTCCACTGTGTTTTATCAAGGGCAGGGTCAATGCAGCTCGCTATCAGGAGATCTTGGAGCACTTCATGCTTGCATCTGCTGAAAAGTTTTATGGAGATGAAGATTTCATTCTTCAGTACGACCTGGCCCCTGCTCACAGAGCCAAAACCACTGGGAAATAGTTTACTGACCTCCTGACCTGAACCCCAGAGAGAATCTGTGGGATATTGTGAAGAGGAAGTTGAGAGTCAGCAGACCCCCCCACTGTGGATGAGCTTCAGGCCGCCATCGAAGCATCCTGGGCCTCCAGAACCCTCAGCAGAGCCACAGGCTGATGCCTCCACGCCACGCCGCACTGAAGCATCATTTCTGCAAAAGGATTCCCGACCAAGTATTGAGTGCAGAAGTGAACATAATGATTTGAAGGTTGACTTTTTTGTATTAGAAACACTTTTCTTTTATTGGTCGGATGGAATCTCCTAATTTTTTGAGAAAGGGATTTTTGGTTTTTCTTCACTTTTTGGCCAAAATCATCAATATTAAAACCATAAAAGGCTTGAACTACTTCAGTTGTGTGTAATGAATCTAACATATATGAAAGTCTAATGTTTATCAGTACATTACAGAAAATAATGCACTTTGTCACAATATGCTAATTTTTTGAGAAGGACCTGTATTGCCGGACTGGTGTCGGACTGACGAAGGACTCGTTCCGTTCAGTTCAGTTCAGTTTGGCACTGGTTGTAGATTAAACTCGACTCTGTCAGCCCGCCTGCAATCACAGAGAAGATGAGTAAACAGCAAATGAATACACACACACACACACACACACACACACACACACACACACACACACTGCTCACTGCACATCACCAGCCATGACTTCATCTCACATTGGTAGATGTAGGTCAGTGTGTGAGCCTCGCTCCTCGGCTGGATTCAGAGGAGGGGGAGGAGGAGGGGCAGGAGGAGGGGCAGGAGGAGGGGTGAAGACGGTGGGAGGGAGGAAAATGTACTTGTGTGAATTAACCCAATGTTTTGATGTTCAACGGGCGTTTTTGCTGTCGCTGTGCCTCGTGGGCGCTGTGTCGCCATGCCAACCAGGACTCTACCCCCCCCAACCCCCTTCATTCTCTCAATGACAAGTGTGTACATGTTTCCCTACACTCCTGCGTGTTTGTGAAAAGCCTGAGAGCGGATTACATGTATGCATGTGCTTACAAATATATGCTGTGTGTGTGTGTGTGTGTGTGTGTGTGTGTGTGTGTGTGTGTGTGTGTGTGTGTGTGTGTGTGAGTGTGCCTATGTGTGTTTGGAAGCCGTTTTTACTCAACACCCAGTGCTAATAATAGCTGTAAACTCCAGATGACCCCGGAGCTGCCCGCGAGTCAGCCTGATTTAGTTTGGCGTCTCTCGGTGTAACGGCTCAGCCGGCAATGATATCGCCAACGTGGAGTACCGGGACCTCCTCCTCCTCCTCGCGCTCCTCCTGCACTGTACTCTCCGGAGGGAGTTACTGTGGTACAGTTCGGCCGCCCGGCTGCTAACGTGCTTTGACAGGAAGTGGGTCCGCTCTCCGGTCCTCCACCTCCTCCCTCCAACACTTTAACTTCCACTCCAAACCTTTCGATCTGGATCGCGTCACGCTCCATCAGCGAGTATGAAATTCTTCGCCGATGACACTGTCATATCTGTCACAGAGCGTTTGAAACGGGCCTCCTGACGCGGCGGTGCCGGCGCCTCAGAACGGCGCTGCAGCGAGAAGCTGCGCGACCCCGGAGGTCCGCGGACCGCCCGAACCCAAAAAACCCCGCCGACAGAGGTCACAACCTGCGCCCTCAACGGCGGCGGCGGCAGAGTCAGGACGGGACGCTCACGCTTCAGAAACAGCAACAGACTGGCTGTCATGTCTCATATCTCATCAGAGATGTCCACAAACTGTCGGACACTCGGTGACTGGTTCAGAAAATCCACACAAACAAAGAGACACAAAAACCTGCAGAGTTTCCTTCAAACTCTCCACAGTTCCACTCCATAGTTACTTCTCTCAGTTCATCATCAGGTTACATTACTTGTTATTTTAGATAAAAAGTGACAAATTACCTAGATAGTCTCCCTCATTGCTTCCTCTTTGTTGACTGAACATACGCAGCGTCTTTTGTAGTTCTTGCAAATTAAAATAAAATGAAAAATATTGAAAAAATAATAATATGTATATATATATATATATATATATATATATATATATATATATATATATATATATATATATATATATATATATATTAAAGTTACTCAAACATACAATATTGATTAGTTCCATAGTAGTTAGTTACCTGTTGAAAGGGTGAAAAGATAAATAAATGATTTATCAGTTAGTAGAGGAAGAAACTCTATAATCTGGATGTTAGTTGGAGGAAGATGCTCTGTAATCTAAATCTCATCTACAATCCTATAATCTAGTTCTATAAACTGCCATCATTCAGACAGCTCTTAGAAGTGGAAGCCTTCATAATAATTAAGCATGCTAATGCTAATCCCAGCTACTGTGAACAGAGGCGGATGCTACTTCCACAGCATGGCGTGTTTCATGTTGCTCACTCAGGACTAATGAGGTTCCTCCTTCATTAAACAGGAGTTTGGTGAAATGGGAACGGAGCGGCTCTTCACTGGAAAAAACTGTTTCAGGCAGCTGTCAGGAGGACTTGGTTAGTTCAGATTACCAGACTCCTCTTCCTGTAAACAGGAGGTTAGTAGCAGCAGTGACAGTTAAAGGGATACTTCAACATTTTGGCTAATCGGCCCATTTAGCTCAATTCCTTAGTCATTTCGAACAGCATGCTTACTTTTTTTGTGAGGGTGAGCTGTTGTTTATTCAGAGGTGAGTCGGGGAAGGTTTTTGGGACGGACACAATGGAAGTGGTCGGTATTTTTGTTCCCCCTCGTCAAACTCATCAAATACAAAATCCAACAACGCCAAAACACTTTGGTGGACACGTTATAATCCGCACATTCACTACGCTGTGGAACACCAACAAATAATATTGTAGCGTTACGACACTGAAGCAAATACTGGGATCTACTTTTTCTTTTGAAATCACTACGCCCAGACGCCATGTTTAGTAAGTAGTTCCGTCTTAGCAATCTTCGCATGAACAACTCAATCTGGTAATTTTGCATTAATATTTCACAGCGTAGTGAATGTGTGGATTATAACGTGTCCACCAGAGTGTTTTGCCGTTGTTGGATTTTGTATTTGATGAGTTTGACAAGGGGAACCAAAAATACCATTCACTTCCATTGTGTCCGTCCTGAAAACCTTCCCCGACTCACCTCTGAATAAACAACAGCTCGCCCTCACAAAAAAGTAAGTATGCTGTTCGAAATGACTAAGGAATTGCGCTAAATGGGCCAATTTGCCAAAATGTTGAAGTATCCCTTTAACGCTAACCCTAGCAGCTAATGCTAATGTCACAAACGATGAGCTCGGCAGTGCTGAAGGACAGAGAAGCTGCTGGAAAGAACAGAATTATCCAAAACAAAACCGCGTTTTCTGACTGTCAGTGCATTTCTTCATTTCTGATATGTGCACACACGTACGTACGTGCACGCACAGAGCTTTCAGGAACATGAGGTCTTGGGGGACGTGAACGCTTCATCCTGACTGCAGTTTAGCTCCTTTTACATGAACACTCAACGTACACAGAACATACATGGGAGGAGGTGACATCATTATTTCATACCGGCATGAAAGATTCACTGCAACACACACACACACACACACACACACACACACACACACACACACACACACACACACACACACACACCACTGAGCAAATGAAGTTTGACGTTGTTGTACGAAAACATATTTCAGATGGATTTCACACACACATACACACACACAAAGTGAAGCCTCTATTAGCTACTTGCTAACACGCTAACTGACAGAAACAGGCGGCTGTAGTTTAACTTCCGCTGTTTTCTAGATGTTTTATTGAAGCGTGTGACTTCCTCTTAACCAGGTAGCATCAGGGTTAACCTGGTCGTCCGTCCTACGACGCCCGTTCTCTTCTGACTGGGTAAATCTCCACGGTAACGCCTGCTGCTCCGGAGCAGGCTATGTTCTGGATAAGAGGTCAGCGGGTATCAAAGCTCCGCCTCAT
Source organism: Salarias fasciatus (assembly GCF_902148845.1). Classification (NCBI taxonomy): domain Eukaryota; kingdom Metazoa; phylum Chordata; class Actinopteri; order Blenniiformes; family Blenniidae; genus Salarias; species Salarias fasciatus. The sequence continues at coordinate 2,653,079 of NC_043757.1, forward strand.
GACCAACTCCTGACTGGATCTTCATGTGTTCACAAGTCCGTTTAGCTCCACTACAGTTATATGTGAAGTAATGAGGGTAATAATCATGGTCACAAGGCAGAACTGCAGAAATGTGACTCAACACTCCAGCAGAGAACGCTCACATGGGGAGCCAGGCCTCAAAAGAACTCAGAGTGGAATATAAACGAAGCCTCCGTGCCTTCTAGGACCTGTTAGCTGTTTGCTAACACGCTAACTGTTCAGAAACGCTGGGACAGAAACCTGCCTGCAGCAGTCAGGAGGAACTTTAAACCTCCTGATGACTAAATCGGCTTCCACCGGCGAAATCAATGAGAGATCAGACCTTGGTGGGGGTTCGGCTCTTCTAGGAAAGCAGTTGGTGAAGTTCTGGGCGAGGTGACAGCTGCGAGGTTACATCGGGCTCACGATGGCGGCCGGCGAGCGACGGTGAAGTCAGCCAAGTTCATGTTTAGTGAGACCAGACTCTGGATAATCTAACTCCTGAAAGCTGCTCAGAAATACCCAAAGCTGTTTTGGCAACAGAGCTGTAATCTGTGCAGCTGGTGGCGACCTTGGCCAGCGGAAAAACTGACACCACCACGGAACCCGGGCGGCGGGCCGGCGGGGAGAGGACGCTCCCGTCAGTCCCTCCTTTCAAACCTCCACCGGTCTGCTGATGGCTGAACATCGTCCCAGTTCGTCTGAGACCAGAACTCTGCGAACTTCCTGACCAAGAGCCATTTTCCTCCAGATGCATCACGACGAACTTTACCAGCACAGAAAACCGCCTTGAAAACCGTCAGACCAGAAGGTTTTGATGCCCTCCCTGAAACGTCACGTTGCTTTAATCGAAATTACAACTAAAACTAAGCACTGCTGACATTTGATCATCATATTTAACAGACTGCCTTTTTCACTGCTTCCATCAGTTTAGAATCCTTCACCGTTTGGCTGTTTGATCAGCTTCATCTATTTCAACCTTCGCACCATTTCACAATAACGTTTTCTTGTTTGTTGACATATTAATCGTCTCTCTTAGAAAATCAGGCAAAAATCCATCTCAGATTTTAATGACAATCAGTTTATTGACTCCTTAAATAGACTGAAGAAATAAGGTAAAGTCAGTTTGGGTCAAGAAACTATTGTAGAGGTTACAATGGCACTTTCAAAATAAAGCCTTGGAAAGAGGCTCTGTTCTCTCCCATTGACTAAAATGTTAAATTGAGGTATTTAGAACCTCCTGTTCTCACAGCGCAGCATCAAGGATGAAGATTTCACAAATTACCTCAATGTTACAAATTACCCGTTACCCAATCACAAGCTGTCAAAGAACAACGTGTGGTTCTGGAGGTTGGGTGTTGGCTGGACCGGGCGGATCACAGGGTTTCTACTCACTCCAACATGGATGTCTCAAAGTTGTGTGGAAGACTTTGACAAATGGCCAAGACAAGTCATTGTGACCATATTTCCAGACATTGCTTTTGCTTGTTCCATATTTTGGACGGACCCATCTGTTCATCAGCAGACAGCTTCTCAGTCACTGAGACAGTTTTCAACCTTGAGATGAGACGATCCCCCAGTGGATCCGGACGATGGTTTCCATCTTCATTGCTACTGAGACGCAGAGCTTCCTTGATGGCTTCCATCTCCTCAGACTGATGGGACGCTGTGATTGGCTGGTGATCCACACGGCCACATGGAGACCACAGTATGGAGGAACTCCAGGCGCCAGGTTTAACCAGGTTCATCCGGGTCGTGCGGATTTTTACTGCTCTGAAATGAATTCAGTGAAATCTTCTGATAAAACATGAGGGACAGAATCCCTCGCGATCTGGAGGCTTCCTGTCATTCTGGACCGTCGCTGGAGTTGACACTGGTGGCTGTTCTCCGTCTGGGTAAGTGTAGACCATTAACAACCTTCCCTGGTTCGGGTCGAACTGCCGTTTGTTACTGATTCAGTTCATGTTATGTTTTGTGACTGTGGGCGGCAGGAACACCTCCGGTGGAAGGGCCGTCGGTCATGCAGGTGTGCTTGAGACGGAGCACACGGTTTTTTGGAACTGGTTGGCAAAATTAAAGAAACTGAAGACACTACTGGAACATTCATGGTGTTTCTGCGCTCGTCACAAGATGAAGACAAAATCCTCAAATCTGCCACAGACGTATCAACCACATTGTCTCCAGATTTGTCAGTAGAACCTGACTTCAAGCTGTCCAGCTTCCGTCCGACACATCCTGGAGTTCTCCTCAGCTGAAGATTCAAAGACCAGCAAGTCTGAGGCCCTGTCCACACGGAGTCAAGCTCAGACAAATCCGCACAAATATTTGTACTAACTCACCCATCGTCCACACGGAGCCAGCGTCACAGGGCTCTGAAAACGACAAAGTTTGAAGCCGGGTCCCAGAGTGGAAAAATCTGAAGACGCGCCTGAGACGTCTCCGCTGTTACGCCTTTGCCGCACATATTTATTGAGACGATTGCGTCATCGCCCCGCCTCTACAACAGGACGCATGCGCGGTAGTCCGACAGAACCACAACAACAATGGCGCTTCAAAACGTCTTTTAAACATCTGTGCAAAATAGTAATTGTACCTCGTCATCCGTCCACACCAAACTTTCCTTAACTTTCGCTCCGTAGGTCACCATCTTTTGCGTTTGTTTACAATACAACGTGAATACAACGCGCTTTTATACGCATGCGCACTACCCAACTATTATTGCGCTGCAGCGCCGCCAGGGGGCTTGGCATATGTATTACAGCGTTTACAGGCGTCTTCAGTTCACTAATGTGGACACTTTTTTTTTTTCTTGCTGACTCCGTCTTTACGCAATTCGTTTTGTAAAATATGACCGTTTTGGCTCCGTGTGGACAGGGCCTGAGATCCAGTCCGGACTGGACAGTTTCTCCCGATCAGAACGTCAAGACCAGATCAGATCAGCCTTCAGGGACAGGCTGCGCCCCACAGGGGGTTAAGATCGCTGTTACTGTGTGTGTGTGTGTGTGTGTGTGTGTGTGTGTGTGTGTGTGTGTGTGTGTGTGTGTGTGTGTGGTGTGTGTGTGTGTGTACGTGTGTGTGAGAGAGACTGCACATGAACATGTGTCCTTGTATGCAAGCCTATAAACACGTGCATGTGTGTGTGTGTGTGTGTGTGTGTGTGTGTGTGTGTATGTGTGTGTGTGTGTGTGTGTGTGTGTGTGTGTGTGTGTGTGTGTGCAAACACAGACACATTTGTCTGTGGACCTTTGAGTGTGGGTCAACGGTTGTGCATGCATGTGTGTAAATGTGTGCGCGTGTGTGTGTGTACGATAACACGTGTGGTTTCATTTCTGTGTGTATAAGTGTGTAAGTGTATGCATGCTTCCACATTTGTGTGTGTGTGTGTGTGTGTGTGTGTGTGTGTGTGTGTGTGTGTGTGTGTGTGTGTGTGTGTGTGTGAACCGAGCCTTTGTTAGAGGTTCAGATCCAGTTAAACAGAAACACCATCTGGCACCAAAACACAGCCGAGACTTAGCAGCAGATTGGAGAAGGGCGACCTGTGTGTGTGTGTGTGTGTGTGTGTGTGTGTGTGTGTGTGTGTGTGTAATCTGGATTTTCTCTCTGTTGTCATACAGAGCAGCGAGTACAAACAAACAGTGGTCAGTGGTGGAGCTGGGTGTCCCTGAACGCACCGTGTGTGTGACGAGCCTGGAAACTGACCTGAAGGAGTCTGAGCTGAACCGAGCTGAACTGAACCGAGCTGAACTGAACCAAGCTGAACCGAGCTGAACCGAGCTGAAGACCAGGCTCCAGAAGGACTTCAGCTCTTTCGGACTCTTTTCTGCGTCACGTTGTTTCATTTGGGGAAAACACTGAAACTGGCTCCACCATCAGTTTCCAGAAGAATTCCCTCCTTCATGATTTCTCTATAGATCTTTAAAAAACACAACTCAGATTCAGAAGCGGATTTCCTCCAGAGTCCTGATGAGACTGAGGCCCCGTTTACCAGGAAAACTCTGGACTCAGCGATCCCACGTTCATTACAGGAAGAGTTAGAACTGTGAGGTTTAACCTTCAGCTCCTCGCTAAACCAGACACTGAGACCCCAGACCACGTCTGATTAAATACCATGAGGTCTGATTCACACTCCACACACACACACAATATGGAGCCGCACTGTGAGGGCTGCAGCATGCAGCATGTAGCATGTAGCATGTAGCACGGCTCAGAGTTAGCGACATGGTTCTAACTCTGCCGCATCAGGTCCTGAATTTTTCTGAAACGCTGCGACTGTTCTGCTCAGCAGACGGACAGGAAGAATGTTTTCCTCCGGAGTGTCAGGATTCCCAGTCCAGATCCTCCTGGTCCCGGTTCTCCTGGTCCCGGTTCTCCTGGTCCCGGTTCTCCTGAGATGGTACACTCTAAACATGGACCTTCATCCGGTTTCTCCCAATTTCCTCTTGATCTTGTTCTGTTCTGTGTGTTTTCAGTACTGTAACAAACAGCAGCTCCCACTAGTGGCCCGGTGTGGTAACTACATCTATTTAAAACCGTTGCTGTGTAAACATGAAACTTTTCCAAAATGTAAACTGAATGATGATTTTTCACTTGAAGTGTCGCGGAAAAGTCCAAACAGCTCGTTACTCCTGAAGTGAAAAACTGACCACTGTACACTACCGGTCAAAAGTTTTAGAACTACTGCAATTCAAGTCACTCAAGTCCAATCAGTAGCTTGAAATGATGCAACGGTAAGCGGTGAACTACCAGAGGGTAAAATGAAAAGGAAGGTTACCCAAAACTGAAAAACAGAGTACATTTCAGAACAACACCTGTCAGTGAGTACAGTTTCCTTCACAATCAAAAGGGAGTCAGAAACTGGGGCAAACTTTGACAGGAAGAGGTCTGGCAGACCCAAAGCCACAACTGAATCAGAGGACAAGTTTCTGAGAGTCAACAGTTTGCGTGATAGGCGGCTCACAGGACAACAGCTTCAAGCACAGCTTGATAGCGGTCGTAGTAAGTCTCTGTTTCAACTGTGAAGAGAAGACTTGGAGCTGCAGGTTCGACTGGACGAGCTGCAGCAAGAAAACCACTGCTAAGACGTCAGAATAAGACAAAGAGGCTTGCCAGGGCCAAGAAACACTGTCACTGGACTACTGAAGACTGGGAAAAGGTATTATGGGACTGATGAATCAAAATTTAAAATCTTGGGTTCATCACGCAGGATGTTTGTACGGAGGAGAGCAGTTGAAGGAAGCTTCCACAGTGTGTGGCTTCAACTGTCAAACATGGAGGAGGAAGTGTGATGATCTGGGGTTGTTCTGCTGGATCCAGGGTTGGTGACTTGTTCAGAGTGAGAGGCTCCCTGAACCAAAACGGCTCCCACAGCATCCTGCAGCGCCATGCAGTACCCTCTGGGATGCGTCTAGTTGGTCAGGGGTTCATCTTACAGCAACATAATGACCCAAAACATCAGTCCAAGCTATGCCAGAACTATCTTGTGAAAAAAGAAGAAGCTGGTAAACTTGAAACCATGGAGTGGTCAGCACAGTCTCCAGACTTAAACCCCATTGAGCTGGTTTGGGATGAAAGGGACAGAGGAGTGAAAGCAAAGCAACCCACAATGCCACACAGTTATGGGAACTTCTGCAACAGACATGGGAAGAAGTTTCTGAAGAATATTTGATTTCTATTGTAGAAAGAACGCCTCGTGTGTGTTCAGCTGTTAAATCTGCCAAAGGTGGCTACTCTGATGAGTCAACAGTTCAGAATACATTTTGGTCTATACATTGATTCCATAATTTCTTTTATGACTCCAATTGCTTATTTGTATATGCTTTGACGTCTGTGTGCAATGAGACATTAAACGGCATAATTTTCAATAAAAACACTGGAAAAATTGGGGTGTTCTAAAACTTTTGACCGGTAGTGCATGTTTTTTAAAATCTTTTTTAATTCATGTTATTGTTATCTTAAACCTTCGACCTCTTCCAATGCGGCTCATGTACAGACTGAATTTACTGTTTAATTAATTATAAAAACTTTCTGACTGAAGAATGAAGATAAGTTATGTTTCAAAGCATCTAAAAAAGTGATTAAATAAAGCCCTGATATCAGGGTGAGTGTTCAACTGTTTCCTGATTATTAATGAATAGAATAGAATAGAACAGTCTTTATTAATCTCACAGAGGAGATTAACTGGACACAGGGGCTGCAAAAGTGATGAAAGGTGCAAATAAAGAATAAGAATAAGAATAAGTAATAGTGCAAATCAGAATAGTAGAAAACTTAAAAAAGAAAAGATCTAACTGCATGTAGCCTACATGAATCTTAAAATATAACAGAAACTCTAACATATACAATATGTGAAAATACGTTTTAATGATATCATTACTATTATAAACGCAGCAATATTTTGTTGATATTCTTGTTAATATTTGTGTTGATGTGTCTGGAGTTGCGGAGGTTCTTTAGGATCTGCAGCACCGACCTCCGTCAACAGGAGGCGCTCAGGTCACAGCATCAGACCCGCCGCCTCGAGCGTGCGCGCGCGTGAGTGTGCGCGTGCGTCAGTCTGCCTCCCCTGTCGGCACAATGATTTTTATGAGTAGACAATGTCGGCGCGATCACGCCCCCCTCCCCCCCTCCAAAAAAAAAAAAAAAACCCTCACACACATGAACGCACAATGCGCGTGCACGCACCGTGTTTGCCGACATGAATCCGAACTATTACTGTCGTTGAGAAAACAAAAGCCGAGGAGAGCCCGTGCGCCTTTACGCACATGCGCGCGCACCGCAGCCAGCCAACCGAACGGAGGCGGACGTGCGCTTTTACGCACAAGCTCGGAACGGAGATTTTTACGCACACATGCACACCGGAGGAGGAGGAGGACGCGCGGAACAATTACACACGGGGAATTCGGGGCCGCGGTGCACGCGCCTAAATACCGAAACACAGCGGCGAGATTAAAGGGAGCAGATAGGAATGACAGGTTTGCGTCGCCGGACACGCTGGAGGTCTGCGACACGCACGAAGACGCGCAAAGGAGGATTTGTTGACAAATTCAGCAAGTTGGAGAAGCTCCTCCTCTCCGTGATGTCGGAATCCCCTTAATTACTAATTTCTCTCCATCCAAGCCTGCCTCTCTCTCTCCCTCTCTCTCTCCCCCCCCTCTCTCTCTCTCCCTCTCTCTCTCTCCGTCTCTTTTCTCTCTCTCCACTCCTCCATCCATGCATCTTTCATCCTGACCCTCCTTCCTCTCTCTCTCTCTCTCTCTCTCTCTCTCTCTCTCTCTCGGTCTCTCTTCCAGCCCGGATCACGGAGGCGCACGAGCTCGGAGTTGTTTGTTGTTATTTTTGTTTTTATTTATTCCGCCGTCTTTCGGAGGGGAGCCGCCACCGGGCATGGAGGACGTCAAGGACCCGCCGACCGTGCACCGGTCCTCCTCCTTCAGCATCAAGAGCCTCCTGCTGCCCTCCAAGTGCGACCGGCCGGACTCCGCCGCGGCGGCGGCGATCGTCGGCATCCCCGGGACCCCGTCCCCCTCTCCGGGCTCCGACTCGGACAAATCCCTGGAGCCGCTGGAGGTGGACTCCGCGGCGGCGGCGCTGGACCCGGAGAAGCCGGGGGACGAGGAGGAGGAGGACGGAGGAGGAGGCGGCGGCGGCGGCGGCGGCGGAGGGGACGGTTCCAAGGCGACGCCGGAGCAGAACAGCACCGGCACCGCCGGGGGGAAAAACGGGAAGTACGACAAACCGCCGTTCAGCTACAACGCGCTGATCATGATGGCCATCCGGCAGAGCCCCGAGAAGCGGCTGACGCTCAACGGCATCTACGAGTTCATCATGAAGAACTTCCCGTACTACCGGGAGCACAAGCAGGGCTGGCAGAACTCCATCCGCCACAACCTCAGCCTCAATAAGTGCTTCGTCAAGGTGCCGCGGCACTACGACGACCCGGGCAAGGGCAACTACTGGATGCTGGACCCGAGCAGCGACGACGTCTTCATCGGCGGCACCACCGGGAAGCTGCGGCGGCGCTCCGCCACGTCGCGGGGCAAGCTGGCCATGAAGCGCGGGCTGCGCTTCGCCCCGCTCGGCCTGGGGATCAGCGAGCGCGCGAGCAACCCGCTGTACTGGCAGCTGTCCCCGTTCCTGTCGCTGCACGCGCACCACCCGCACCACCACCACCACGCGCACTACAACGGCTCGTCGCCGGGCTTCCTCAACCAGGCGGGCGGCTACGGGCCGCTGCTGCACGCCGTGGAGCAGCTGGGTAACGGGGAGCTGGGCCGCTCGCTGCTCGGCGGCTCGGCCGCGGCCGCGGGCGCGCTCGGCCTGACGAACACGTACGGGATGAGCACGTCCCCGGTGGGGCTGCTGTCCGGCCAGACCGCCGGGTACTTCGTCTCAGGGACGCAGCACGCCGCCGGGGCGCCGGGCGGGCCGGGCGGGGGCGCGCCGCCGCCGCCGCCCCCGCCGCCTCCGCCGCCGCCGCCGCACCTCCAGCAGGGCGCGGCGGGGTTCGGCGGCTCCCCGCAGGCGCTGCTGTCGGACTCCCTCAGGAACGGCGCGCTGCCGGCCTTCTCCGCCGGGGTGTCGGCGGGCTTCCCCGGGGTGCTGCCCCACCAGAAGAGGGTGACCCCGAACGCCTTCCTGAACTGACCCCCGCCCGGCCCTCCGGGACGCGCGCGCAGAGACGTCCCGTTCAGGGCAGAAAAACCCGGTAAATATCAACAAACATCTGCAAGATCACAAACTCTTTTCTCCTCCGGATTTTGCTGAAAAAGGGACAGAGTCTGGTTTCCCGCCGGTTGTACAGCTGTAAACTAGACTTGCCAAAGGTAACAAACTCTAGAAGTATATTTCAAACTATTTATATCTTGTACAAAGATTTTCAGTACTTTCTTTGAGTCGTTTATTTATGTTTTGTATTTATTGTACAATGTATTTAAATTCTATTTGTCCGTGTAAACTCAGTATTAAGGGGGGGGGGGGGCAGAGAGACAGGGTAATAATAATAATAATGATAATATTAATATTAATAATAATTATTTATGGATTTGAGACAATCAAGGAGACAAGACAATCTTTTTTTTTAAATGTGTGTATTTTGTTTAGAATTGTTTTGGAGAGTAAAACTTTGTAAAAGGAAGAAACTAATAAGTGAAAAAAGCCTTAAAAAGACGCGCGGAGACAATCAGGCGCTCGAGAGGAAAAAAAGCCTAAAAATCATATCTTAACTCAGGTTTGACCCCAGACAGGCCACACACACACACACACACACACACACACACACACACACACACACACACACACACACACACACACACACACACACACGCCGCTCCAGCTGAAGATATCCGAGCTGCTGCTTCTTTTTATTTACCTGCTCTTTGAACGAACAAACAGACAGAAATGTTTTTGAAACAGAATCTTCATATAAAATTATGCAAACCAACGCAGCCGCATCACGACTTTTATTTCAGTGTGTGTGCGCGCGCGTGTGCGTGTGTGTGAGGCCTGTGCCCGCGTAAAAAAACAAAAAAAAAACAAAACTGTGCGCATGTGCGTGAAGAGGCCCGCTCCGGCTCCGGTTCTGGTTCTGTTGGAACTTCTCGCTCTGCGGCTCTTCCAGCCCGCTGACGCACTCCGGATCCCGGGGACACGAGCCGGGAGAGCCCGCTGGAGGAGGAGGCCTCTGCTGACACACACACACACACACACACACACACACACACACACACACACACACACACACACACACACACACACACACACACACACACACACACACACACACACACACACACACACACACACACACACACACACACACACACGCGGTTCTGGGCCTCCTCCTCCTCCTCCTTTATTTAATTTTTTTATGTTTTCTGGAGGATTTTGTTGTAAAAACAGCAGAATTCACAGCAGGAGGTTTATCTGAGGTGAAGATGAAAGTTTTTGGTTTCTTTATGAGCTGGAGCTGAAGCGGACTCAGGTTCGAGTGTTAAAACTGTCTGTTTGGATTGAAAATGTTGTTTTATTTAAAGAATGAACAGATTTCATCCTGAGCCTGTTTTGTCATGTTTGTGTTGAAGCTTCTCTCAGAGGATCATTTAACATCCATCAATTCCACAATAAATAGCCTCAAAAAAACAGGCTTCACTGAATAGTTTTACACTAAGAAAAAAGGAAATTATCAATAATAATTTAATAATAATATAAATAATGTAATTTCACTTAAATAATGATTTAATTTAATTCAGTTTGTCACTTTATTTCCTTTGAATATGTTTTTTGCTTTTGCTGCTTTCACAAAAAAAAAAGGCAAAGAAAAAAATGAAATGACAGTGAAGTTTATTTTTTCCAGGTATAAGACTTCAGACAAACATTCTCAGACGAATGTGGGGGATTTTCAGCCTTCCTAAATAAAAGAGTCTGGAATTTCAAAGTTGCAGACAAAGTCTAAATGAGCAGTAAAATACAAAAAAAAAATACTTCTTCACGTTTTTAAATATCAATCATATTTATGTGATCAATATTTAATTAGATGTATTTATTTTTAATCATTCGGGTCTTTTTCTGGGAGATAATTATTTTCAAAGCTGCAGAAAAAGTTTAAATGATATTAAAAAACAAAATTATCCACAAAACTTCTAGAACTCTTCTATAAATATTGAAATAAGGTTCTTATTTCTCTTTTGACCAGTTTGTTCTTAGTTTGGTCACTTCTGCACCAAGGGATTTTTAAATTGTAAAGAGGCTGAAAAAACGAAAAAATAAATATTTAAAAAATATATATATATTTCCAGACCAGAGTTTGTTTAGTTTATTTTTAAAAAAAATTTCATAATATGTAGAAATCAACAATTGAGAGATTTTCTTCCTTCACAGATTATTTCATTCTGGAATTTTCTTGATTGAAAGAAATTAAAGATTTAAAAATAGAAAACCTTTAAACTTAAATCAGGAAACTTCATGAATTAACGGATTTAAATCAGGAGAAACTTCACCTTCATCATTTACTTTGAAATACAGTTTTAACTTTGCGTCTCCAGGATGGAAAAAGTGTTTTCTGAAGAGAAAAGAGAAATGAGACACTTTGACAGAAATATTTCAACATTTTAAATCTCTCAGAATTAATCTAGAGAATTGTGACTTCTAGTCGTGTGAATGTTGAACTAAAAAAATCCAGCTGATGGTTTTAAACTAACTTAAATTAACTCTTTTAAATGAGCATTTATTTCTTTCCTCTCAATAGTTTAATAAAATAATCAATTAAAAATGGAATTCAGCCTCATTTTCAGCTTCATGTTGTTTTAAAGGGATTTTTAATGTTTGGATTAATTTGAAGTGAAGTAAAGTCACTTTAACGTTTTTTTAAAATTCACTTTAAAACCTGGAATATTTCTGAAAAGAAATATTCGAATTTTAAATTTTTGGGCCTTTTTGTTCAAAACGTGTGGGTGTGTGTTTGGGTGTGTGTTAAATATTTAATTCCTGCAGCCTCTTGATAGACACTTGACTTTTCTCCCCTTTTCTTTCTGTTCAGGTCAGAACTGAACTTTTCTTTAAAAGGATTGACTTTGACTTTTTCAGAAAATGGACTAATTTATTGCATTTTAGTGACTTATATTGTGGAAAATACGACTTTGTGACTCATCTGTCCTTTTAAACAGGTTTACTGAGACACTACAAGACTATAGTTGATTCAAAGTAGAAAATAGTAAAGGCAAAAGTATTCGCTCGGCTGCCTGTGAGAACCGTTCCTGGGTTCCTCTTCAGGAGGGGTTCAGCGGGTCTGGGTCTCAGGCTCTGTTCTGTTGGGTTGAGGTCTGGCCTCTGGTCCAGACTGGATCCTCTGGATCTTTGTGGATTCTGGATCTGTCTTGTTGGAACAGGAAGGAACGCCAGTCCAACATGTCCTGAAAGCTGAAGCTTCAGAGTTGTTTCACTTGAACTAGTATGGGGCCGAATCCAGATCCTCAAAGACAAGTCCAGACCAGAACCCAGAACCCAGAACCACCAGACCGCAGGGGGCCAGAACACTTCTCCTGGTTCTCCTGGATGAAGCTGCTCAAACACACAAAAACTCCACAAACTCAATGATTCTGACAGCTGAGCAAATACTTATGGCAGCATATAGTAATATAGTAATACAGTAATATATATATATATATATATATATATATATATATATATATATATATATATATATATATATATATATATATATATATATATATATATATATATATAATATAGTAATTTCAAATAAAAAAAGAAATATTTTGATCTGGACATTTTAACAAATTCAGTTAACTTAAATGGTTTCTTTATAAAAAGTTTCTAGTTTTAATGAATCCAGTGAAATTCATTTAATGAGACAAACTTTTTTTTTTTTTTAAATTTCAGTCAGACTTCACAATGAAAGTTTTAAATTCACTTTTACTTTATGAAAAATGTATTTAATTTAGTTTAAAACCTAAAATGATATTAGGAGTATAAAAATGTTTTTTGAGTCAAATGAGGATTTTAAACAGTTTCTCTAAAGGAACTTTATTTTGAAACACTTCATTCAAACTGAATCTACTGAAAAAAAATCAAAATAAACTGCAATAATTCAGTGGATTAAAACGTTTCTGGAAAGTGACTGTATTCATGTAGTGATGAAGTTCAGCAGTGAAAATGCTGAGGGAGTAAAAAGTAAAGTTTTCTAAAGTTACTTTTACTTTAAGTAACTTATTTGACTTTAACTGACTTTTAACAGGAGAAAACATAAATGTTTGGAAAGTTTTCGAAAAATTCAAATCTAATTTTAAACTTTATTCATGTTTATAATCAAACAGTTTTCACATTTTGAAACACAAATTTACAACAACAAGTTTAAATTTATCAACATTTCTGCTAAAAGGATCTTTCAAATCCCTTTAAAAATCATTCATTTGAATTCATTCATGTCAGATTTACAGAATCTACTAAATTAATTCAACTCTGTCTTTTCAGACACGTTTTTGACTGATTAACAGTTTGAATCAGTTTTTCCTTAGATAATCGTTGTTTCAAGGTCTTTTCATTGAGATCTTTCAGACTGAAATAGAAACAGATTCCGTTTTCTTTCTACTTGTTTCTTTTGTGGTGCGTTCACTGTCCCTTTCAACTTTGGATAATTTTGGATTTAAATTTAACTTTTTAAGGTTTTCACTTGAAGATTTACTGCAGGTTTGTTTATTTCGCCACTTTCGATTTTCTAGTGTAATATATTTGTTGTATCTGTGTGTGTGTGTGTGTGTGTGAGTGTGTGTGTGTGTGTGTGTGTGTGTGTGTGTGTGTGTGTGTTTCTCTATCTTGACAAAAGCTGAATCCTCAAATATGTGTTTTTTCTCAACTTTCGTTTTTTTTTTTCCTAATCCAGAAAATGCATCATTAGGGTCAAAGGTCAACACAATCAGTTAGCATGTTTAGCTAACAACCGTTACTTAAAGGTGACTAGAATCAAATAAACTCAAATTATATAATTAAGAAACACAAAGATTAAAGGTTGTATAGAAGATCTTTATTACTAACAAACATGAATTAAAGCTAAAAAAAAAAAAAGAAGGTATTTTTAAGCTGTAGCAGCCTTGTTTTTATCATGATCAAAAAAAAGAAAATAAATATTAATCAACTCTGGAGGTTGTAAAACCAACATTAGTTTAGCCAATCAATAACGAGGTAGCCTCGTTATCTATTGGTTTTCTAACGTGTCAATCAACCTCTCTGCATTTGTAGCGTAGCTGTCATGCTCCTACGCCGTTTTCGTACCCCCTCCCCCACGCACTCCATCCTGCTCCACCCATGCTAGGCTCTGCTGCCGCTGTCAACACCTTTTCACCTGTAGACTTGAGACAATTTTTCTTAATCATAGCTGCAACGTGCTGCCATTTGGCGAAAATGTATGTTTTAATCTTAAAACAAGACTTGTATGAAAAAGTCCGGAGAGTGAGAGGAGGAGGCGGGGTTTGTTTAGCCTGCAGGCTGCAGCCACACAGATCAGCTGTGAGCTCCAGCGTCTGCTCCAGTCCTGCAGCTCCACACAAACCTCCCCGTCCTCCTCTGATCCACCGAGAACAGGGACGGCTCAGGGACAGGGTTTGGCGCAAGTGCAGGATTTTACTCATATTCGCTTTACTCATAAAGGACACGTTGGCAGCTATGTGTTAGCGCTATGATGCTAAGTTGCTACATGCTACTCAGCTCGCACACGCACGAACTTTCTGCGTAAGAAGGAGGCGTTCCTCCGGAGAGAGCAGGGGAGGAGGGGGTGTGGGTCACGCATGCACAGCATTTCAAAAAGGACTAACAGTCACTGGATTTCTCTCTCCATGGAGAATCCTCGATACAACCTTTAATGGGAGCGAAGTCGTGACTTGGATTTATTGGTGTTTGGTGTTCGACTAAAGTTAGCATGCTAACAAGCTAGCTTTGACACAAACAGGGTTCAGGGGGATTTTTCCCAGTTGCAGGTTGGAACTTTCCCATTTCCCACTTCGGAAACACACACTCACGTTTACAGATTCACATCTGAAGTGCATTTTTTCTTTTTGCGTTTGAATGTGGTGGTGAACAGGAAATCCAGTAGTAGTTTTATTTTTCAAGAAGTGATGTTACTTCCTGGAAAGGAGGAAATGAAGATTTGATTTCATGACGTCTTTAACTGAGATTTCTTTCCTAGAGTATTTCATAACCTTGCCAGCAAGCTAAATTCTCGCGGTATTTGTTCTCACACACCACGAGAATCCATCTTGCACCGCTCGGGCCTAATGTGCTCGGGATCAGACTTTTTTCGGTCGGACCAATCACGCTCAGAAGCAGGAAGTGACGGACTGCTAATACTATTAGCATGGCTAGCGAAAACAATGGTTGTCCCGACAGCGATTAAATCTGTTTTGGATGAATCCTCTATTGCGTCTTTGAAAAACGATCAGCAAGAGGTTTTTTCTTTGCAGTGATTGGCTGAAACTAAACATGGTTAGGCAGGCGCACGGTGTCCTTCCATCCAATGAACACAAAGAGTTCTACAGCAAGTCCCTCCTTCCCCGAACAGATTTGCAGAGTGAAATCCCAGATTGACGTGAAGCAGTTCGTTGCTGTACATGTGAATATGGCTTTTGCCAGGTTAAGTATTTCATTCAGATTTATCATTTATCATGTCGACGTATCAATGACTTCAAGTTGGATTAGAACTTCACTAAACTCCCCAGAAAACTGGGAACTTCCCTCGTTCCAAATGGGAACTTCCCACATCGCAGGACTCACCGTAATTCCCTCCAGTCAGTCGATTATCCCCGCGCTGCAGGTAAAAACAGAATCTTAGTTTAATTTCTTGTTGCTAAGAACAGACTGCAAAATAAAGATGGAGGTGTCCGCCCTCAGAAAGTGAAGTCAGGTTGGAGGCGGCCATCTTGGATTTCTGCAGCCAGAAGTGAAAGCAAGGGGGCGGGGCCAGAGAGCAATGAGGGGCGGGTCTGACTGACAGCCGCTGTGGCTCCTGCTCATGGCGGTGGAGCTGTCAGTCACGTGACCACGCCCTCTGATCTTTAATGCTCACTTTCAGGTGAACCTCCTGACCTCTGTCCTGCACCACGAACTGTAAACAAATAATGAAAAAATACTCTGACCGTAGACACACAGCCGACCCAGAGTCTATGGAGCAGAAGCCGTTTTGGAGCCAGCTCCTGGTGCATGCTGGGATATTGACAATTTTGACGGATCCCAGCAGCGTCCATTCTTAAAAAAACATCTTCATTACTCAGTCTATGTTCTCTAAAGTTGTTCTGGTTTCTTTAAAGTGATGTCTTGATGACTTTGGAAACAGGCTGAAGATTTTATATATATGTCCATAAAACTGTTCAGTCAAGGGGGCGTGTCCGAAACAGGAAGTAGCAACAACATGATCTCGAGGCCCCGCCCACAACAATGGCTCTGGGTGGATGCAAAGATAGATGGATGGATTAACAGTGGGATGGATGGTTTGATGGATGTATGGATGGATGGATTAACAGTGGCATGATGGAATGATGATGGATGGATTAATAATCAAATTAACGGATGGATGGATTTATGGATGGATGGCTGGAATAAGAGCTGGATGGATGGATGGATGATGCATGCATGGATTGATAAATGGATGGATGGATGAACAGTCGGATGGCTGGACGGATCAATGGAGGGATGGATGGATGGATGAACAGTCAGATGGATGGATGGATGATGGATGGATTAACAGTCAGATAATGGATGGATGGATGGATTAACAGTCAGATGATGGATGGATGGATGGATGGATTAACCGTCAGATGGATGGATGGATGGATGGATGGATGGATTAACAGTCAGATGATGGATGGATGGATGGTTCGGCTCATTTCTTAAAACAGAAATGACCTCTGAACTCTACGATCATTCAGGGTCGGGCTGCGCGGTAAACACGGTATGACGGTAGAAACGATATGAATCTGTCCACGGAGTATTTGCTCTACCGTCATACCGTCATCTCAGCTGATAGTTTATCTGCTACTACGTAAATAAAATGTGCGGGAAATATCGTTCAATTCTTCTCTTTTACTGAAAATCGGTGCGTCGCTTCATTGAACATGTTGCAGCTTCTTCTGGTCACGTCCTGCCGGCTGAACTCTCTTTTTCTAACAACATGCAGGGAGAGCCTGGCTTCAGAGGCCGTCCTTCTTCTACATGCAAACAGCACACCTAGTGGCAGGAAGTGCAAATGCAGGTGAATTAAACAACGACAAAACCCCATTCAGAAACACTTCATTACAGGTTTTACACCGCAACATTTATACCGTGGTATACACCGTTACCGTGAAGAGATTTAATTTATACCGTGATATGAGTTTCAGGTCGAACCGCTCAGCCCGAATTCAGTCAAACAGTCTGTCAGTGCTGAAGCTCTTCTCTCTCCCCAAACTGTTCACTCAGGGCTCAACGCTTCATTTCTTTCCCATATAAACAGTCAGAGCCTCCAAAACACAAAGATCCTTCTGAACAGCTTTGGCTCGTTTCTCCAGACAGACCAGACCTTCTCAATTCTCCTGGTTTTTTTGTTTCAGAGCCACGAAAAGAAAATTAAAAAGGAAAAAAAGAAGTGGGGTTCCAGTATTACAGCATCAACGTGATTTTACCGCCTCAGGTTTGTTTTTCTGTTTGAAGAACAGAAATGAACATATAAGAGCAGAGGAAGCCCCGGGAGGTCAGAGGTCAGAGGTCAGGGTCTGGCGACCTCCATTCAAATCCAGCAGGAGGATCAACCAGCATTGAAAGTTCAGCCAGACTTGAAAGCGTTATAAGATACTTAACTCCGGAAAAAAACGCCTTAAATCTCATTCAGCCTGTAAAAAACTGCCAATTAGAGGACAGCACATCGCTAACGCTAACGCTAACGCTAACGGGTCAATCAGGACAGCAGGAGAATCCTTCCCCACAATCCCACAGAACCCAGAGAACCCAGAGAACCCGGGACTCAGAGCAGGAAACAGTCACTCCTGAGCAGTCGCGGCCGGTGGCGAGGGGCGCTGGTGGCGGGAGCATTTGCTTTGTCCGCCTAGACCGCCAGCGGCGGGCGGTGTGGCGTTAGTTCACTTCCGCATTGGCGGAAGCGCTCGTTTCCACACCCGCGCATTCAAGGCGCATTTCAAACAACAAAACAGGTCAGCCACAATTATTTTTAATAAACTGGTTTCTTCAACACCGCCCGCCTGGAATGCACAGGTATGGAAACGAGCGCTTACGCCAATGCGGAAGTGAACTAACGCCACACCGCCCGCCACTGGCGGTCTAGGCGTACAAAACAAACGCTCCCGCCACCTGCGCCCCTCGCCACCGGCCGCGACTGCTCCTGAGGAAGAATCTGCTCATTAATTCTCACAAAAACAGAAAACTCCTCTGAATGCCTCCAGACTGATTCTCATCTCACTTCTCTCCACCTGCCGGGTTTTACCGCTCTTCTGCTCCTCAGGCTTTCTCTGAGAACCTCCTCCTGCCAGACCCAGGTTCCAGAAAAAGATCTGAGGAGGAAACAGAAGGAATTCCATCGCAGATTTATTTCATTTCAGTGTTTCAAACATGAACAGCGCAGAAAAAAAGTTACAAACCGAGAAACTGAAACTCAAATCTGAGCATCAGGAAGTCAGTTCACTGCTCTCAGGTCCGGATTTCACTCAGAGGTGGAAGTTGTGTGAAAAAAACACGACGACCCAGTTTCAGTCTCAGAGGTCTTTTAAGCTGAAGTCATATTTTAAAC
Organism: Salarias fasciatus; assembly: GCF_902148845.1. Lineage (NCBI taxonomy): Eukaryota > Metazoa > Chordata > Actinopteri > Blenniiformes > Blenniidae > Salarias > Salarias fasciatus. The sequence continues at coordinate 2,671,359 of NC_043757.1, forward strand.
TGCTCAGTTTGGAAAGTTTCTGCAGAATTATTGATCACAGAAAACCTGCAGCTCAGATTTTACTGTTTCCAACAATTACAGTCAGAAGGGGCTTAAAAAAAAAGTACAAAAAGTGGGAGATTATGGGCTGTGAGCAGCATGAACGCAGCATGATGCTGCCTCCGCCGTGCCTCGCAGTGGAGACGCTGCGTTCAGGCTCGGGGTGCAGAGCCGGGATTTTCAGTTCAGAGGAACTCATCGATGATTTCAGTGGAGATTCAGAAACAGACCTGGAAACGAAAACAAAACCAACCAAAGTAAAATTCAACAATCAGAGGAAAAATAGTGTTACTTTAAAAAAACACAGGAGCCAGAGTCTGAGTGTTACGTTCAAATTACTGAATAAATCTGATCAGAAAGAAAATCTGTTTCAAACTGCAGAAAACGACGACGGCAGGAAACAGGAGGAATGTTCTACAACCCCCACCTGACACACACACACACACACACACACACACACACACACACACACACACACACACAAACGCAGGGCAAAGACAAACACACAGCATGTGTTCTGCTGCTTTAAATAACTTCTCTCTGCTCGTTTCACGCTTCGCTGGTCGACATGGCGACCGGAGGAACCGACCCGGGTCCAGAGCTCGGTTCAGGAGGACCCGGGTCCAGCGCTCGGTTCAGGAGGACCCGGGTCCAGCGCTCGGTTCAGGAGGACCCGGGTCCAGCGCTCGGTTCAGGAGGACCCGGGTCCAGCGCTCGGTTCAGGAGGACCCGGGTCCAGGGCTCGGTTCAGGAGGACCCGGGTCCAGAGCTCGGTTCAGGAGGACCCGGGTCCAGCGCTCGGTTCAGGAGGACCCGGGTCCAGAGCTCGGTTCAGGAGGACCCGGGTCCAGCGCTCGGTTCAGGGGGACCCGGGTCCAGCGCTCGGTTCAGGAGGACCCGGGTCCAGCGCTCGGTTCAGGAGGACCCGGGTCCAGCGCTCGGTTCAGGAGGACCCGGGTCCAGCGCTCGGTTCAGGAGGACCCGGGTCCAGCGCTCGGTTCAGGCTCCGTTTTCACCTTTAGAGTGAAAAAACCTGGTATCCGCTTCACACGGTTTGAAAACGATGACTGTTTCCATGGAAACGGAAGAAACACTGTGATGTGAGCTTTGACGAGTCGACGCTGCTGCGGTTTCTGTGGTGAAACCACACGAAACCTAACTAACCCTAACCAGCCCTAACTAACCTTTACTAACCCTAACCAGCCCTCAGTAACCCTGACTGAACGTAACCAACTCTAACTGACCCTAATTAACCCCAAGTAGCCCTCAATAGCCTCATTATTCCTCATTATTCCGCATTATTCCTCCCTAACGCTGTTCTCGGACTCTAAACCCTCGGAAGCTTCTCGGTTTCCTGCTGAATCAGACTGAAACACCGACTCTCAGTCTGCTGGAGGAAACTCCAGCAGCAGGAAGCTGGACGAACACGTCTTCACCTCTCGTCTCATCAAACCACCGCAGGAGGAGTGAACTTTGAACTTCTTCAGGATGGGTTTCTGGGACTGAAATGAATCGAATAAGTTTTAAAATGAGGAAAAACTTTCATTTAAAGGCAGGAGAACAGCTTCAGTCTCATAGGGAATTAAAATTAAAGTGATTTTTAACTCTTCAGTTTAGATTTTTTCTCCAGAATTAGTGAAAAAACACCATAAAAAACCTCCAGTTGAGATGTTGCTGTTTGCTTTTCAACAATACAAAGCATAAAAGTCTGAGAAAAACTTGAAATCTCTTATTTTTAAGGAGAAAAAAACAAAGTTTTGTAAACTTTAAGATTTTCTTTCCTGGTTTTTAATGGAAAAAAATGAGCTGAAGATTTTATTACAATGATAAAAAAGTTGAAAAACCAAAGAAATGTAATTTAAAGGTTATAATAGAGATCCTCCATGCTGCCTTTAGCGTCAGTTAAAGTTTCATCTTTTGATTCTTTGCCTCAGTTTGGACTTTTTATTGAGGAGAAATGATCCAGATGCTTTAATTTTAGACCATGAAGTGAAATAAAATGAGTTTTAGCTTCAGACGCAGCTTGATGACACATGAAGTTCTTATTGTCACAGTGAAAGTTTTTAAAATCAGATTTTCAACTTTTTACCGTCAATGAGGAAAATTACTTTTTATTTAAAGATCACAAAAACAGCGTTAAAATTATTTCCTGAAAATATATTGAAATATAAATAAAATATGGAAATAATATTTCTTCAAAATCTGTTGATTTTGTTTGAACAGGACTGACTTTTGGAAATGAACAAAGTTTAAAAAATCCTTTATGAAGGGTGGAAAACATGAATACTCTGTGTGTGTGTGTGTGTGTGTGTGTGTGTGTGTGTGTGTTATTTCTGCTTGTATTTCCACTGTTCTTTCTTCTTCATGTATTTCTTGAGCTCTGATTCTCTTCTAACTGCAAATAAACTTCAGTTTTATTCTATTTTCATCTACTAAACCCTTGGTCGATTCAAAGTTCTTCAGTTTTTGAACAAGAAGCAAAATAACCTGAACTTTCTAAACTGTAAAAATACAAACAAAAAAACACCTAGTAAATGTAAAACGAGGTCGATACCTTCTTCAAATATCCTAAAAAGTGAAGATTTTGATCCAAATTAAGTGAAACTTCTTTAATTCAGCCTCAGAATTTATTGATCATGATCTAAAAAAACCTTTTTAAATGAAAAATCCTTTCTGAGCATGAAAAAGAGAAAACCTGCAGCTCTGAGATGTGACGCTGCTTCAAATAAAGCTTGTTAAAAAGGATTCAGACGGTTTGGAAAGAGAGAAAAGAAACGACAGTCTGATTTCATTCTCCGTATTTCGATGAACAAAAACCTGAAATTCAGAATTTTAGATAAACTCAGAACAAGAATTATTTCCTTCAGGCCACTTTAGGTTTTTCACAGCTATAAAAAATGTTGAATGATATGAAATTTAAACGGGGAATTCAGGAAGTTTTTTCCTTTTTTTAAGGAATAAGAAACAGAAACTTTTCTTTTCAGAGGTTTAAAAAGAAAAACGTTGTGGTTCTGTTGTGACTGTTGATGTTTTATTGAAAGAAGTTTGTCGAATTTAAACAGAGCTGAAGCTCATTCAGACTTCTACCACCTTAAAATAAAAGCACTATTTCAATTTTTTTTTACTCAAAAAAGAGAAAGCCCAAATTTCAAGAATTCTGCAGATTTTTGCACAACATGACTTCAATGATGTTTAAAATTTTAAAACTTCTTTCAATAAAACAAACTGCTAAAATATGATAAAATCAGTTTATATGATTTAGAACTGAAAATAAAACCAGATTTTCATTTTTTTTAAGATGAAAAATGTGAATATTTCTTCTTTTCTGTCTCATTTTGCAGGTTAAAAACATTAAAATCTCTTGAAGGACTCAGCAAAAACTGGATCTGGATGAAATGAAGACATTAAAAAAACATGAAGCTCTGCCGTCATTTGAGTTTAGCGTCTGACATTTTACTGGTTTTTGCAGAAATCGTGAAAACTGACATTTTATGGCTGAAAATGAGAACAGTGAAGACAGAAAAAACCAAAAAAAACTGATTATTTTACCTGTTAAAGCACTTTAAAAAAGCCCTGATGGTCTGAAAGACGTGTGATTCGTGCTGGATAATCCAAACTGCTTCAATAAAGCATAAATTCAGCAAAATCTCTCAATTCCAGGGCTCAGAGTTTCTGTTTGTGCAGCAGAAACACGAGAAGAAGCTTTCAAATGGTTCAAATATCAGAAAAAAAGAGAATAATCCAGATCTTTATCTTTCAGGAGAATAGTTTTAAATGTGCGAACAGTGAGAAAAAGGCTGAAATGTGTTAAAATAAACGATTAAAGTGTAAAAAAAACATCTAAATCTGACATTTTAGATTTACTTTTATGGAAAATCAGCAAAGCTTAAAAAAATTAAGAATCAGAATTTCCAAAATAAAGGTCAGGAGTTATTAAAAGGAGGAATTATTTAGTGAAATACTAAAATATTTTGTTCAGTAAAAATTCAAATGTTTCATTTCAGATTCAGCGAAAAACAAAATTTAAAAAAAAAAAATAAATTTTCAACTTTCAGAATTCCATACGATGGAAACGTGTTAAAGGTCTGAAAAGTGAATCTGAACTTTCAATAAAATGTTCAAAATGATGAAAGCCTGAACGAGTCCGACCGGAGGCAGAAGCCTGACTGTGACCTTTGACCTCTGCTCGCCGAACAGAGCGTCGAGCCGCCATCTTTCTTTCTGCGATTTTATGTTTTAAAGTGTTTTTTTTTTTTTTTCCTCGGCGGCTTCTTGCCGCAGCATCGTCAGAAGCAACATGGCCGTGGCGGCGGTGGGAGGCGCGGGGGGCGCGGGGGCGTGCGGGGGGCCCGGCTCGCTCCCACCCCGCCCCCCGGTGAAGATCGCGTGCGGAATCCAGGCGGCTGGGAGCGAGCCGAGGGAGCGCTCGGCGCTGCTGCGCCCCGGCGCCGTGACCTTCCCGGGCGCGCCGCACTGAGCATGCTCCGTGGCGTCCGCAGCGTTTCGTGACAGCACTAATAGCCTGCATGGATCACTGGCACGCAGAGTCACCTCCAATTACCAGGATCTCCATCTTCACCGGGGCTCCGCCGCCGCCGCCGCCGCGCTCGCGTCTCGGCGGGGCGCCGCCGCCCGATTGGCCGGCCGAGGTGCCGGTCTCGCCCCGGCTCCGCCCCCTTCGCGCCCCTCCCCCGCCGGCCTCCTCGCTCAGTGGCCGGCCGTGGCCCCGCCCCCCCGGCGAGGGGAGGAAGGGGCGTGCGGCGCTCCTCATCCTCACCTCGCGGCTTCACGCTCCATTATCCATGCGGGCCTCCATCCCTCCGCTCATCCCTCGCTCCTCCTCTCCTCGCTCGTCCCGATGAAATAAACATCCAGATGTTCGGCGGCGGCGCTTCCCTCCTGCTGACCTGCGTCCGGCGGCCATCTTTAACCCACTTTCTCCTGCCGCTGCCGAGCGAAGCCGAGCTCAGCCTCCGCTCCGCTCCTCCGCTCTCCGTCCCTCTGAAGAGGCTCCGGCCTGCAGGACTCTGGCTTCACAGCCTCCAGGTCAAAGGTCACGGAGCAGGAGGAACGCTGACGTATCCCCGGCTCCGGCCGCTGAGCAGAAACGCCCGAGTCTTCAGGAACCACTCCCCCGAAAACCAGCAGGACGCCATCGATCCGGGACCAACAAACCAGCCGGGACCTGCAGAACTCCCCAGAACTCAGAGAAGACCCGATAAAAGCAGAGAAAACTCTCAGAAACCCAGGAGGAAAAACAACCGAGAAAACAATCAGGACCAAATACATGATCTGGAAACCTTCAAAAACCCAACAAATCAGAAAATACATGAAAAAGAAAAGAGAAACATGAAAACTCAAAATCCGGTCAAACGTCATGAAGCACCGGTCAGAAGGAACCCAAGACGACCCGTCAAGATCCAACAACAACTCAGAAACCAGAAACCCAGAAACCCAGGGACCCAGGGACCAGGGACCAGGAACCCAGACAGGAACCGTCAGAAGTCCTCAAAAACTACCCAGAATCCTGAAAGATTCTAATAAAAGCTGCCAGAAACCGGACCAGAGGGGTCCTGGGACCCGGCCGGCCCAGGTGGGTGCAGGGTGCAGGGTGGAGGGGGTCTGCCTCCTCCACCGCCCTGCTGGGACCCACTGAAGCCTCTCTCCTCCTGCTCTGTTCTTTTTGTCTCCGTCTCCTCTGACCTGCAGGCCAGGTCAAAGGTTGCCGGGCAGGAAACACACTGACAAATCCCCCGAGAGGGAAATCCTGCTGGATTCGAACCAGAGAACCAGGCTGGGGGGCTTCACACGTCCGACCGTTAGAAAAGCTAATCTGGGACGAGGCGAGGAGGCGAAAGAGAAGCAGGCTCACTAACGACTCTGGACGGACGGGCCGACTCACCGAGGCCGCGACAAGTCTGGAAAGACGAGAAAAATAATCCAGAACCTGTCGGAACGCAGAGGAAACGACAGACCAAGAACAAATAAAGAACAGGCGAAAAATAATCAAAAAGCAGTAAAAACAGAGAAAACACTGACGAAACAACAAGCAGCACGACGACTGAACAGACAACTGTTTGAAAACAGACGAAAAACTGTCAAAAAAGCACAAAAAGTGATGGAAAAAAAAGAAAAATAACTGAAAAAATAATGGAAAAGAAGTGAAAAAATAGATAAAAAAAATATTAAAAATACAAACAGTCTGAAAAATAATTTTATAAAAATAGTAAACTGTTTCAAAACAGCCAAATAAAGGTCAAAGAAGCCGTCAGACTGTTGGAAAAGGTAAAACAGATCAACAGTCTGAAAAACGTCAAACTAGACAGAAAACAGTGGAGAAACGGTCCGAGTGGAGGATCTCGGTTTGATTTCCTGATTTCAGGAGAAAACAGGAAGTGGTCTGAAGGAAGTGGAGGTGCGTACAGGTGCGGCAGTGGACAGGCTGTCCGGGGGGGAACAGAGAGGACAGCAGGAAGAGGCAGACCCGACGGGAGCCCACCGGGTCGGAGCGACGGCTGCTCGGGATTCAAACCCGGCGCCCTGTCAGCGGGACGCCCCGCGGCGCCGACGCACGCTCACACCCAGCGTTTCTGCTTTTCAGGGGGAGACGAGTCCGAGGACAGAAATCAGAGCAGGTTTGAAAACTGAAGCTCTGCTCAGAAACCAGAGAGAGGAGGTCAGAGAGTCGCCGAGAACCAAAGAGAACCCAATAGAACCCCATAGAACCCCATAGAACCCAATAGAACCCAACAAAACCCAATGGAACCCAACAGAACCCCATAGAGCCCCATAGAACCCCATAGAACCCAACAGAACCCCATAGAACCCAATAGAACCAATCAGGATCCTCTGAAAACCAAACATCGGCAGTCAGACCACCAGAGCATCCAGACTACAGAGCATCTTCCTCCCTCTGGTTGCGTCTCGGAGGCCACAGGTCTGGATTCTCGTCACGCTGCTCAGTCTGATGACTTTAATTCTGAATTCCAGGCTCGACTCTCCCGTTTCTATCAAGAACCATTTGTCGGATTATAAACGAGTTTGACTGAAGGCTCCAAACAGAATGAAACAGGCGCCGCATACGCTTCCTCTCCGCTGCTGCTCCTCCTCCTGTTTCTGCAGCATGAGGAAGCTTTCGGCGCTTCGTGGCAGAAAAAAAAAAAAAAGCGCCTGCTGAGAGAGAAACGGACCTGATGAGAGAAAAGTGGGCGAAGCAGAACGGAGCTGAGCCGTCAGCAGCTTCACACATTTACGTTGCAGAGACGACGGCGAGTTTAACGCCGCACCGACAGCTAGCATCAGCAGCTAGCACGGACAGCTAGTGCTCGTGCGGTGGAGGCTGCAGTGACACTAGAACGTCTGTATTTCCTGCAGTGATCCTCTGGGTCGCTTTATGTGATCTCCAGGAATCGTAGAGAATCTTTATCAAGAAAAAAATGAAACAAAACAACAGCTTAAAATCAGCTTTTTGTTTTTTTTCATAGATCTAGATTCCTGATGCTAAGCTAATGTGTTGTGCTAACATGGGGAGGAGGCTCCGAGATGGAAAATATAATCTGAGACCCGAAGAGGAGGAGAGGAGGAGAAGAGGAGGAGAGGAGGAGGAGGAGAGGAGAAGAGGAGGAGAGGAGGAGGAGAGGAGGAGGAGGAGAGAATCTCCTGATGAAGAGCAGACTGAGGAGTAGAGGAGGTCTGAAGCTCTCAGAGACAGAAACACTAAAAGCAGCTGAGAGGGCGTGACCTCCCCCCCCCCCCCCCCCCCCCCAGCCCCGCCTCCTCCTCCTCCTCCTCCTCCTCCTCCTCTTCCTCTTCCTCCTCTGTTGATTCCACGGAGGTCCATCGCGTGACCACTAATCGTGATCGGAGCTCCATCAGCTCGCCATCAGCTGATCAGCTCAGCTCGCCGAAACGCAAAGCGGCGGCGCCGCCCTCCGAGAGGTCAGAGGTCACTGCAGCAGGTTCAGTGTCGGCCGTGGGCGAGGCCGCTCGGCTCCAGGCGAGACGGGAAGAAACGTGGAGCTGACGGCAGGAAGTGACACGTTTCTGATGTCAAGACAAAATGATCGTCTCTTTAATCCACTTCCATCAGTCTGAATGCAGAAGCTCAGCAGGTTCAGCCGAACCTCCGCCGCCCCGCCGCCGCCCCGCCGCCGCCCCGCCGCCGCCCCGCCGCCGCCCCGCACCTCACAGCTCAACACATTCATTCAGAAAACACTTATTACACAGAAAATCCAGTTCAAAACGATTTAAATACAGAAATATGTTTAAATTTCTCCTAAAATCTGTTTTTATTGCTGATTTTTTTGTGGATTACGGAATTTCATGTATTTTGTTTTGGATTATTTTATTATAAAACAAATAAATGATTGATTTCATAGTTCTGTGTGATAGAAAAGAAAAAAATCTCTCCATCCTTCAATTATTTTGAAATATTTTAGATATTGATCAAATCACCATTAAAGCTAATATTACAATATTGTGTAATAGTCATAAGTAATTGTGATAATTAAAATAATTATAGTACAATAATAAAAATAAAAATATATATTATATTACAGTAATAATATTACTGCTCATTTCTGAAGCCTGAAGAGTTTCAATTCCATTACAACTGCACTTTTATTTTTTTTTTATACTAAATGAAATGAACACAGAATCTAAATAATTAAAACAACAATAATAATAATAAAAATAAAAATCATAACAATAATTTAATGAGTGAAAATACTCAAAAAGATATTGAGTGAAAAAAATGGAAACTGTGTTTGTGTGTGTGTGTGTGTGTGTGTGTGTGTGTGTGTGTGTGTGTGTGTGTGTAAAATTAGAGGAGGAATGTAACATTAAAAAGGACTAAAATTTCAATGAACTATATAGAATTGGACTGTTTATATAATCTCACACACACACACACACACACACACACACACACACACACACACACACACACACACACAAGTTCAGAATAATATCAGAATGTAGTAACGAACACAAACGAAGGAGAAAGTAAAACTCTGTAAAAACACTGCTAAATGTTCTGAATTCTTCTGAAAGCTGAAAGACGACGAAAAACCTGAACTGAAGAAAAAGAAAAAAATTTCTTCAATCTGAAAAACAGCCGAGAGAAAAAGTTCCGTTATTTCGATTACAACCAAATAGAGGATTCAGGTAGATTACAGATCATGTTTCCAAGCTGTATTTCTGTAAATAACTGTATAAAATCTGTTAAAATAAAAGACGTGTTCAGCAGAAAACTTGGAGTGAAAGTGTAAAACCAATATTTCTGTCCTGATGAAGTTCAACTTTTAAAAAAGCAGCAAAATACAGAATAACTCAGTTTTCAGTTCAGCCTGACGAGGGGAAAAGGACGTTTACTGACGAAGTTCTGTGGATTCTTCTCTCGTTTTGGTTTTGATTCTCAGTTATTGATGGAATTTATTCTGATACTTTTCCCACTAAAATGAGACGGGTTTTTTTTCTCACTTTCCACCAAAGAAAATTCTTGAGAAGTGAGGAAGGAGCTCAGCGGATGAGGCTACTATGACCCGGCTCAGGACCGCAGGTCAGAGTTCATTCTGCTGTTTGAAGCTTTTCTCTGATTCACACAGTTTGGCTGTTTTAATCATTTCTTCCAGTCTCCTTCGCCCTCTGAGCCATTTTGACTTTCTTGACAGTTTCCAACAGTTTGGCTCCTCTCTTTCTTCTTTAAATAATTTTTTTCAGTTTATTTGTTTTTGTTTGTTTTCTATTTTTTTTTTTGCATTTTGTAGCAGTTTTAGCCTCATTAGTCATTTTCACCAGCAGGTGTGCAAATAAAATTTAAAATAAAGTTTGTGATAGGATGAAAATTGTTTGACATGAAATTTTCTGAAAGCTTCTGAGTAAAAATATCCTCATTCTGAACCAAATGATTAAACCCAAATTATTAACACTCGATCTGAAATGTTTAAAACAAATTTAAAGTGAAAATCTGCCCTGGTGTGTCGGATCAATGTACAGAAATTTAAGGAAGAATGTAAAACTAAAAAAAACACTAAAAAGCCAAAAGTGGATTTTACAAGGAAATTAATCGTACAGTTCTACAAAAAAAGTGAAATTAAATCATCAATAAAGCAAAATTGTATCAATTATTCAAATAAATTCAAGTGAGATTAATTTTTTCGGTGAACGAAAAAGAACTTCATGAAAAAGTTTTCAATTTAAAAAAACAAACTGTCACAGTTTGATTCAAAGTTTTCGGTTTAGATTTAAAAATCACTTTATTAAATGAAAAGTTTTGATAAAGGTGAAAATTTAAATGAAGAAAAGAGAAATACTTTATGATGAAAAAAATCCTGAGTTTAAAAACTGGAGACTTTTATTATTTCTGTCAGCTCATTCTTTTCAGTTTCATTATTTTAGGAAAATAAGTTCACTTTTTTTAAATAACTTCAGCGTTATGGATAAATACTCATTAATTATTTATTTATTTGTGTTTATTTTCCACTGGAACACAACATAAAATCCTACAGTTTTAATCTTTCTTAACATTTCAAGTTTTTTCTGACTGGAGATGTTTTTTGTTTTGTTTTTCGATGTAGTTTTTTTTTCCTTCCTTCTTACTGTTTGACTGATTTTAACAGTTTTTTTTTTTCAATTAGTTTTATCTCAGATTTACTTTATTTGTCCTGATTGTTTCTTATCTATATTTTAATGATTTGTTGTGTTTTTGTTCTCATTTTTTAATGGGATTTGATGGGTAAATTAAAAACCCTCCTTCACTCGTCATTAAACCTTCAGTGATGGCCGCTTCCTGCAGTTTGTAAACTTTATGCTGTTATGAATTTAAACTGGTGACTCTCAGCTGTGAGATTCGGTCTCGACTCGTCTTTCCTCCGTTTCTGAGTCTGAAGGAAACCAGCTGGAGCTGAGGAGACTCCTGTCAGATTGGGAGATTGAGTCTCTGAATTTGTGTGGATTATTTCTCCTTCATCCCGGATTGGAGCCGTGAACCTGCTCTGAACCGCGGTCCTGCGCTGGGCGGAGCCAGCTGGCCCCGGGGCTGCTGGGTAATGTGGTGTGAGATCAACAGCAGCAGCTTCCTGCCCAAACCGGGAGGAGGCCGTGGTCGTCGCCGGCTGGCCGCCGGCTGAAACCCGACACCCGGCGCCGTGCCGGAGCCCGCCGGTCGAATCAGCCGGTGCTGCCGGCTGAAACTGATACACACCAGCACGAGTCCGCTAGCTAGCTGTAGCGGTGACGCTAATCCGTGGTGTCGGCAGGGCCCCAAAAGCTGCCGTCCGTCACCCGCCCGTCGCCACGGCAACGCAGCTCCCACCGACGGAGACTGTCAGTCAGCTAGCTGCACGCTAGTAACCGATTACTGACATGGAAACAGCCGCAACTGTTAGATATTTCATCGTACGTTAAGTAGATGCTGTTTCATTAGCATTAGCATTAGCGAAAGCTCCTGTGGTGAAGGTTACTAATTCAATGAACTCCTGTTTGCTGGAGAACCGTTAAAGTGAACTAACCCGGGCTGTAGCGTTAGCGTCACCCCGTAGCTACGCAGCATGCTTCAATAGCGGTTAGCTTCCCTCTCGGACTGAGCTGCAGGTCGCTAGCTCGCTGGTCCCAGACGTTCCGTTACAGCTGAGGAGAAAATCCGACTGTCGTCTGTGTTTTCTGCCACTTTTTACAGACGCTTAAAATCCTCTGCAGGCCTGTGTGGAGGAAGCCGGCGGGACGGCGGCGCCCGGAGGGAGCAGATGGTGGACGGGCGAAAAACAATCAGCCCCGGCTTCACTCTCCTCACAGATGAAGGGATAAAACCAGCGGGGCTGATGGGAGCAGCGCTCCTCGGTCGGGACGGCGGCCGGCTGCTCGCCCAAACACTTTTAACAAGAGAGGAGGGAACCCGGCTTCAGCTGAGCCCTCACACGCACACACACACACATGCACACACACACACACGGCCAGCGCTGAGGGCTGGCGGCTCGCTGACCAGGAACCTTCACTGCACTTTAAAAACTCCTGCCTGGTTCGGCGGCTGCAGTTTGCCTGACGGACGTGGAAAAGCCGAGCCGCCATGTTTCCGTGGAGACGGCGCTGCCGCTGGCGGCGGCCGGGCGGCTTTACGCCGTGTTTACCTGCGCCGCGACACACCTGCTCACAGGTCACTAATGTTAGGCACTCCTGAGGGATAATGCTGCCGGATAACAGGAGGCTTTACCGCTCAGCCTAATCCTGTGTGCCAACACTAAGAGCTGCATTTGGCCAACAGCTGCACCGTGCAGCAGGAATCCACCGCAGGGGGCACAACACACTGAGCTTTCAGCGCAATACACACACACACACACACGCGGTGCTACATTCCTATAGGCTGAGTGAGTGCCACTGTCTGATGCCACTTCACTGTTCCTCACAGCAGAACAGTCTCGTTTCTACTGACACCTCACTTCCTGCAAGATCATGAGAATCCATTGTCTGTGGTCACTGTACTGGCGATGACACCGCTACAATCCATCGTCTGTGAACACTTCACCGTCCACAACTAAAAAAAAAAGGAAAGCAGATTCCCCGTTCTTGATTCATCGCTGTAGCAGCCTGACACTCCATTGTCTGTGGTCACCTCGCTGTTCATGCTGTCGATGGTCCACTGTCAGGGCTCAGTCAGCTGTCTGCCCAAAGGCAGGCCTGCCCAGTGTCTGTGGACACCTCACAATCTGAAGGATCACTTCACTGTCTGCAGTCACACCGTTCAAACCAACGCAGGTCGTCCACTGTCGGCGGACGCTCCACTCACTTCAAAGTGCTTCTGCTAACGCAGCTCCAGTCACTGCAGTTACAGACGGTGGGTGGAAGCTGCAGCACACAGCGAAAGACTCAGATAAACTTTTTGGTTGTGTGACTAAAGTGAAAAGACGAGCGGTGGAACCAGGACCCCCCCTCCAGGACGGCCCCCCCCTCCAGGACCGCCCCTCCAGCGCCCCCCCTCAGGACCGGTCTGAGGCGTGTTTGATGGCATGTGAAGTAATCGAGGTAACGACGCGGCGTGGGGAGAGCGGGGAGGAGGAGGTGGGGCAGGAGGTGGAGGAGGGGGAGGGGGGCGCTCGGACACCTTGACCCTCCTCAGGGGTCGGGCGAGGAGGTTAAGCAAACAGGTCACTGGCTTTGACAATAATCCCGTCCGCAGCTCGGACAGCATCACAGGCTGCTGTTGTTCTAAGGAAGCTGGGAAGGGGAAGGAGTCTGAAGAACCACGAGACCCCCGTGACCCCCGTGACCCCCGTCACCCCCCGCTATAGGCACCAGCCCGGTATATGGCCCCCGATGGAGGAAATGCTCCAGTCAGACACAGAAAAAGCAGTCTGGAGGCTAATCTGTACAGGTTTGTTAAGAGTTTGTTTTTGTGTGTGTGAGAAAAACTGAATTAAATGATTGAAAAATTTAACCCAAACTACACAATCACACTAAAACCAGCCCAAACTGGTTTAATGTGAAAATAAAACCAGCTCAAACTCATTTAACACGCCACTAAACCAGCCTAAACTAGTTTAACAAGACACTTAACCAGCCTAAACCAATTTAATATGGCATTTAACAGCACAACCCAGTTCAGAATGAAATTAAATCAGCTGATACTAGTTTAATATGATGCTAAAAACCAGCCCAAACCGGTTGAACACACCACTAACTCAATCCAAACTAGTTTAATATGACACTAAATCAGCAAAACTAGTTTAACATTAACTAAAAAAGAGCCAGGAACAAATTTAAATTTGTCTCAATCAAGTTTGAAATTATCAAAATGAATCTAAAACAGCCTCAAAAAGCGCAACATGACCCGTTCAGAACTAGTTAAATATCAGATCGTCATCAGTCTAAAGTCAAACAAAAGCACATGTGGAATCTGTTCCAGACGAACAGATGAAGATGATGATGATGGTGACGATGATGATGATGAAGGTGAGTGGGTGAACTGGAGCCCTGGATTCGCGGCTGCTACCCTCATCTTTCTGTCTCCCCTCCTCTGACCTGAACGCCGCTAAAAGCTCGACGCCGCGGGCGAAACGTGAGCCGCCGCCACGCTACGCCACGCTACGCTGGCTAAGCTAACGGTGCTAATGGCCTCTCTGGCCCGTCGCCAACACTTTCCCTCCCCGGCCGGCTCTCCTTCCACACCGGCTCGACCCGTGACGCTCAGCTCCGTGTCTGACTCCGCCCACTCGCCTCTTCTCCAGCCTAACACCCTGTCAAGTCTGACCTTTGACCCCGGCTCTCTCCCCTCTGCCAGCTTCCCTTCCTCTCTCTTTCAGGGCCCGTCTTCTTTTCTCCTCCTCTGACTAATTGCTGTCTGTTGGTCTGAAACGCCGGTCCTGCTGGATTAGGGAACCCTGCCGTTTGGCGGCGACGCCCTCCGATCCTCTGGAACGTTTTATTTAGACGCACAAACAACATTCATGTGGTCACCAAGAGAAAAACAACCTTTCACTTTGTTTAGTTTAGTTTAGTTTAAAACTACTATACAATATAAAAGTTCTGATATTGTCCAATATCTGAAAGTTGTCAAATATAAAACACAAAACTTACATGTTTCCATGCAAACATAATTTATCAACTACAAAGATTTGAAATCCAGAATCCTGAAAGATCTAAACTTTCTATTTAGCTTTGAAGGTTCCTATTTTGTGATAATTTATAACTGTTTGTTCTTATTGAGCGTCCTGCCGCCCTCTAGTGGCCGTTATGAGAAGAGCAGTGGAGGAGGAGGTCAGGGCGGATCGATGGGTGGAAAAATCATTTTCAAACTGATGATTTAAACACACCGAAAGACTTCCTGCCTCTTTTCTTTTTCCGTGTTCAAACACTTAAAATGTGTTTAACTTAATACGGAAATAATCTACTTCTTATAGTCGTTTTTTCATGTGGAAATACAGTGAAATCGACAATGTAAAAGGTTTAAAATGGTCTTTAAGCTGCTTAATTCAATGTACTTGTTGATATTTAGTGAACAGCAGAGATATCAGAGGGAGAAGACCAAGGCAGCGCCCTCCAGTGGCCACTGTGAGCATAACAGGACAGCAGAGGAGGTGACCGGGAGGAGGTCGGGGTGGACTGACGGGTGGACGCAGCTTTACCTCTAATCAATAATACCGTCTGAGATAACGTCACATCAGCAGCGTTTACACGTCAGTTTTTATTAAATAAGACGGAATAGTTTCTGATTAGCAGATCCGATCGGCCCGTTTACATCAACACTGAATAAAGTAATGGAGTAATGAAAACTGTGCCAGTTTATATGTCCCAAGATGTGATCTGACTTATTTCAGTGGATCAATCCCATAATGCTTTGCACTGTGAGTGGCTTGTGACATGAACACAGAATCCCACAACTGGTTTTACCCATAAGTCCACTGACATAAAGAAAACAGACTTAACCAGCGTGGATTTTCCTTTTTCATAATTTTTGAACCTGCAACACCAAAGAAACCTTCTCTGAGATCAAAACAGAATCAGGAGGAGAAATTTCAGTTGGATGGTGCAAATTTAACCGTGTGGGATTAATTCTGGTCCGTGTAACCACGGCTACTGAGGCTCCGATTAAAGACGTGTTCAGATTATCTGGATCATGTTCAGATTCAACATGTTGTTTCTAAACAGTGATCAGAAACTGTGATGAAAATGTGGGAAAGGCCAGCAGAAGGTTTATTTAACGTGATCTTAAATATCTAAGACTTCAGTCATGTTTGGATTCTGATCAGAGCAGAATGAGAACAGGAGGAGAAAGAAATGTGGAGAAACCTGAGAGCTGCTGTCCTGACAGGCTAATAGAGAGAGCCCGGCGGGATTATCAGGGTTTCTGCCACAGGCCGGAGTAACAGACACCTCTGGCTCTAATCCGGCTCCAGATCTGCCGCGGTTCAGCGGATTTCCGGGTAACTCTGACCTGTGAGCTGGACGCCTCCTCCCGGCCGGCTCGCCCGGTCCTCCTCCTGTTGGAGGCAGAGAGCGAGACGGCTCTAAAGAGAGCAGGGTTTCACCTGATGCACCTGAACGCACCGCTTCAGGTCCGCCTCGGGGACAAAGGCCGCCTTGTAGCTGCAGACTGCAAGCTAACGCTAGCTCTGCATGCTAACTGGAATAGCAGCTCCAAAACACATTCACTGGGTAAAAGAAATACAGGCGGCCCAGCAGACGAGCTCTGGAAACATGTTTATTAGTTTTTACATTTAAAAAACTAAGAACAAAATGTTTTCAGGATATAAACTCAGCAAAGCGGCGGGGATGACAGAACCTGGAGAGGAGCTGATCCAGAAACGGTTCGGAGCTCCTCAGAGATGAATCTGTTCCAGCGTCTTTTTCACTTTTTACGTCCCAGAAGTTCACCAACAGAAAAGCCTGATTCTGCCAGGAAAACATGGAAACACCAGAAACAAATATATCTATCGGACTTCCTGGAGTTTATTTAGTCTCAGTGTCGTCTGGCGCCCGTCACGCCCGCGGGGATCCCGGCTCGGGCCACAGACCAGCCGTTGGTAACCGCAGCGGCTCCCCGGGAGTGTTTGAGGGATGACAGGGACGGGCCGGTGAGGCGAGGCTGCAGCTGCAGCTGGTCTGGCCGCCGTCCGGCTTCCTCTCGTCTTCCTCATTTCCATAAAAGTGACTTCACCCCTGGCTGTGCGTTGATGGTCTGTTAGGAAGGGATGGATGGCTGCCGCCGGGCGGCGGCACGCACGCCGTCCTCCTGCACGCCACGCAGGACCCGCTCGGCTCCGAGCGCCTCGGTCGCCGGCCGTCACGCCTCCTGTTCGCGTTATCCGACCTGAACCGGGGAGCCGCGCACCAAATCACAAACAGCCGCTCGGGTTTCTCCCGCCGCCGGTGGAGGTTTGCAGGAAGAAGCATTTTGCCCACATTTCTCCAGTGAATCACAGATTTAAGGTTTTAACTCAGCGGGCTGCAAACCGCCGCTCTTCACTTCCTCCGTATCGACTCTCTGGAGCTGAAAGGTTATATATACAACGATTCTCATCCTGGTATTATCGCCATTTAGACTTGATTTGCATACGTGGCTGATTTGAAAAAACAGACTGTTCTGTCTAAAACTGCTACTAAAAAGCTACAAACTGCTAGAATTTATGATTTAAAGGCTACAAACTATTAAATTGTAAATTAAATGGACTAAAACTGCTAAAATTATGATTAAAAAAGGTAAAACAGTTAAAACTGATATTAAAAGGCTACAAAATGAAGACGGCTAAAAGTACAATGTAAAAAAACAACAAAAAGCTATAGAGTAACAACCGCAAACTGCAAAATGACCTATTTATAAGAAAGGCTAAAACTCCCACAACAGTGATTAAAAAAGGCTACAAACTGTTAAATTGTGATAAAAAAAATAAATAAATAAAAATAAAAGGCTGCAACTGTTGCTAAAACCAGAAACAAGTGTCAGAAGGACTGGGTTAAAAAAAATCATACTGGCAATAAAAACGAATTTTTAAAAAGTTGCAAAAACGTTTGAAACGGTCAAGAATGAAGCAAATGATGAGAAAAAAATTCAAACAAAATAACCGAACGAGCTGAAAAGGTTAAAACAGCCAAAAACCACATAAAAAAAACTAAAACTGCGGCATTAATTCTAAATATATTGATACATATACATAAATCAGCTTTAAAGTGTTTTGGTCTCTTTAGGAGAAGTTTATTTGTTGTGAAATGAAATGCTGCAGACTCTGGACCTGGTGCTGCGCAGTGAGACAGACGATGAAGAACTGAAACACTGAGGAAGAGGAGACGCTGGATGTTTAAAGCGATACTTCAACATTTTGGCAAATTGGCCCATTTGGCGCAATTCCTTAGTCATTTCGAACAGCATACTTACTTTTTTTGTGAGGGCGAGCTGTTGTTTATTCAGAGGTGAGTCGGGGAAGGTTTTCAGGACGGACACAATGAAAGTGGATGGTATTTTTGTTCCCCCTCGTCAAACTCATCAAACACACAATCCAACAACCCCATAACACTTTGGTGGACACGTTATAATCCACACATTCACTACGCTGTGAAATATTAATGCAAAATTACAAGATTGAGTTGTTTATGCAAAGATTGCTACTTACTAAACATGGCGTCTGGGCGTAGTGATTTCAAAAGAAAAAGTAGTTCCTAGTATTTGCTTCAGTGTCGTAACGCTACAATATTATTTGTTGGTGTTCCACAGCGTAGTGAATGTGAGGATTATAACGTGTCCACCAAAGTGTTGTTGGATTTTGTATTTGATGAGTTTGACGAGGGGGAACAAAAATACCATCCACTTCCATTGTGTCCGTCCCGAAAACCTTCCCCGACTCACCTCTGAATAAACAACAGCTCGCTCTCACAAAAAAAGTAAGTATGCTGTTCGAAATGACTGAGGAGTTGTGCTAAATGGGCCAATTTGCCAAAATGTTGAAGTATTGCTTTAAGAGCTGGAGTTCAAACCCGTCTCCTGTACGAAGACGCGCCGCTGACAGGACGGTCTGAAACACGAGCGACACTCCAGGTGAATCGGGGGCTCTGGCCGTGCGGACGAGCAGGAAGCGCTGACGGACTCCACGGTCCGGCTCTCATCCGGGAATCAGACCCAGAGACGTGGCAGCCATCAGAGCGCGGCGATCCGGCTCGTCAGCAGACGGTCCCATCAGCGCCGGCGCCTTAAACTCACTGATCAC
Source organism: Salarias fasciatus (assembly GCF_902148845.1). Taxonomy (NCBI): domain Eukaryota; kingdom Metazoa; phylum Chordata; class Actinopteri; order Blenniiformes; family Blenniidae; genus Salarias; species Salarias fasciatus. Next base: position 2,690,087 of record NC_043757.1, read on the forward strand.
AGGCTAAGAATATGGAACCGATAAGTCTGTTTTGGAGACATTTCATGACTGCGACTGTTTGAACGTCGTCACTTCTCCGAGGAGTCGAGAGGAAGAAAGTCCCGGAAGGTCTGTTCCTTCACTCGGAGTCAAGTCTGAGACTCAAACGTGGCAGAAAGGCGCCGATTGATCATCGGTTCAGGTTCAGCAAACTCAAACTCAGGCGGGCGGACCTGCTGTGGATCAGAGGAATGTGGAACAGTGGTGTTTTCAGTTGAGCTGGGTTTCAGTTCAGATTTCAGACTCGATTTTCAGTGCGATTTTCTCGTCAGTTCACGATTTTTCAGTCACAGCAGCAATCCTACTTGAACATGGAAGAGATCCTCAGGAACCGTTGCTATAAATAGTAGAAGCTAACTCCACCCTGGAGCATTATTAAAAACAGCAATGCTTCCATAAAGGATTGAGCCCAAACAGCGACGTTAATCATGAAACATGAACCAAAACAAAAATGGAGAGAGAGAGAGAGAGAGAGAGAGAGAGACAGAGAGACAGAGAGAGAGACAGAGAGAGAGGCAGAGAGAGAGCTTCGGAAACCCTGCAATAATTCTGTCATTTCCAACTTAAACGCTTGTTTAAAGAAACAACCCAAACCCGACGAAAGTTTGTCTTTTTCCTCTGAAAAACACTGCGGTGCAAACGAGAAGCGCCACCTCAAACACGCTGAGAGAAACGCCGCTGCTCTTTCCTTTGATCACCGATCGGCCACAACTGTCCAGGTTCCTCCTGCAGGACCAGAGTCACCACGAGGCCGACAGCACCGACCCACAGGACCCCGACGGAAATCTGCTTCCTCAACAAATAGACAGCAATACGAGGTTCGATCGGACTCTTCTTTCCCCTCATAAAGAGATAAAAGATGGAGAATTATTGAAATGGGGAAGACTCAGAAATCAGAGGTTCACGTCCTTCCAGCAAAAGGAGACAATTCACTGAGTAATTCTACCTCCCGGTGGGGTAATACACCTAAAGCTGCAGGATTATTTACCACAGTGGTGAGGATGTGCCGAACACCAATCAGCCGTTAGATTGAGCCGCAGCTGCCTGATGGGTTTGTGAGCCGGTTAACTGGTTTATATGGAGTGAAGTGGAGGACGGAAAATGAAAATATAGACTGATGAGATCAGGACGAGGCGTGAACCCACAGGGACAGACAGCCGAGATTTACACACCCGAGAACCAGATTTAACTGGAAAAAATACACTGTTTCATGTGACAAGAGGTTCATGAGTATCTATAGAGGGAGAGGGTGTAGGAGCGAAAACCAGAAAACTACCAGAAGAAGGCAGAAAACAGAAAACATGAGAAGGCAACAAAAGACAGATTAACTACCATGAGAAGGAAGAAAACAGAAAACTACCACAAGAAGCCAAAGAAAACCCTCAGAAAAGTACCACAAGAAGGCAACAAAAACAGAAAACTACCGTGAGAAGGTAAAAAAACAACCAACAGAAAACTATAGTGAGAAAGCAAAAGAAGAAAAAACTGGAAACTACAATGAGATGGTTAAAAAAACTATCAAAAGAAGCCAAAAAAAACCCCAAAATGACAACATAATTCAAAACAACAAACTACCAGTCACCCTGAGAAGCCCCCTCGCCCCCCCAAAAAAACCTCACAGACCTACCTCAAGAATGAAAAACTAAAACAGAAAACTACCAGAAGGAAAGAAACGAAGAGAAAAGTGAACAAGAAGAAGGAAAGGAAATTAAAATAAGTCAAGAAATGACATGTTTCAGACTAGTTTTTTAGTTCTGGATGAAGTTGTGACGAGTTTTAGATGGAAGTGAAACTACTTTCAGAGCTCAGAGTGAGTTCAGAGGTGGCCGATGTGTCGGAATGGCACTGGAAGGATTTCCGAGAGGGTTCAGACCAGTCTGACAGCCAGCTGAGACGAGCTGTAGAGGGAGTTGACACTAGTTTGGGACTAAATGTGGTCATAGTCGAGACCAGATGTTGAAGGGACTGGGACTGGTTGAGGACTAGTTTTCGGTGTCGGGTGAGGGTTGACTGTTTGAGGTAGCTGAAACCAGTTTAGGATATACTTTGAAGGTTGTTGGGACGAGTTTCAGAGGTAGATGAGACTAGGTTAGGACGAAACTTGGACAAAGTGGACACATTTAGTTGAGATCAGTTTTTATATATCTGAGACGAGTCTGGAACTGGGTTTGACAGTGTCCTTCTATCCATCCAGTACCGACCGCTCTTCCTGGACGGGGTAACGGGGGACGCAGTCTAATGTTGGACATAGTTGAGACCAGTTTCTGAAGAGCCTGGGACGAGCTGGGGATTGTTTTTTTTTTTGTTTGTTTTGCTGTAGTTAAGACTATATTTGACATTGAGAGTTTTTCTTAGCACAGCTGACTGTCGTTTGGGGCAATTGGGGCGACTTCAGGACTTGCTCCAGACTTTTCTTGGCTTTGTTTCAGGCTTGTTGTGGATTTATTCCAGACTTGTCTCAGACTTGTCTTGGATTCGTTTGGGACTCGTTGCGTCCATCCCTGCTGTCCCTGCCGCCTCGTCCCTCCGGTTGCCGGGTGGATTAGACGGGTTCATCTCATCGTAGCTGGTGTGGTTAGCGAGGCCGACGGAGAACATTGTGTCCCCCGCTCTGCTCTTCCTCCTCCTCCTCCTCCTCCTCCTCTTTATCCGCTGCCCTCTGTTGTCTTTAGTTTCCATCTGATTGAAAACACTTCGGAGAGGCTTTAAGCTGTTAACCCCGCGGCCCTGCAGCGGACCGCGCTGCCGCCGCCGCCGCCGCTGATATACGATCTGTCTCACGACCGCCGCGCTCAGCAGTAATCCACGCCAGAGCGGCGAATGCCACCCGATCAGCTTATCGCCGTACGCGGAAACCTCTTAAGTGCAACTTTGGGCGATTCGAATGTTGGAAATACAGGATTACACGTTTCCTCGGAGAGGTCAGAGAACCCGATTGATCTCTGGAAACGACCACAAACACACAGTAATTCCAGCAGAGTCCAGGTTTCCCCACATTAACACCTGCTAAATCCCGCCGAGGCCCACATCAGGCTGCACATGGACACGTCAGCTGGTTCGAACCCCGGCTGACAAAACTCACAGCAGCTTCCTCTTTTGATTTCCTTTCACTGTTTGCTCTTTCTTCTGGTTTTCCCTCGATGTTTGTCCTGTCTGAGATACGCTGCATGAATCAAGCTGATAGATTATTATAAACTGGAGTCACATCGAATACTCCAGGGATCCTAAACTGTTTTTATACAAACAGATTAATGAATCAGCTGTTTTTACAGTGAGACCCGCAGGTCATGTCTTCATTTATGTATGTGTAGAATATATTCTCAACCACACCAAAAGTAAAAAAAGGAAGTCAGCTTTAACAGCCTGCAAAACTTTTAAAATGAAGTTTTTGAAGAAAAACATTTGTCTGAGTGATTTAAAAAGACCTACTCTCAAAAATACATTTTAGACCAAAAGTTTAAACCCAGAGTTTTAAAAAAGACCCACATTGACAGATAAGCGAAAGAAACTGTTTTTTTTCTCCAAATAATTACTTTTTTTTTTTTTTTTTACAAAATTAATAAATTTTAAAAGGACAAAAAGAACAATTTTATTTTAAAAATAGAATCACAGTTGAAAATTATTTTTTAAAAACATCATTAACAATTTAATTGAATAACACCAAATCATTTTTTTAAAGAATTTATTTAAATAGTGATTAAAAAACAACCCAATCAAATCTCAATAACTCCAATCAGAATGAGTTTTTTTTGTTAGTCATTTTTTAAATCACTTAAAAAATGCAGAAATATTTTATGAAATGAAATTTTTATCACAGTAAAATCAACAATAATTCATAAAACTTTGTTTTAATTATTTAAATAATTTCAAACGACCCTTGTAGGTTTATTGGATTATTGTAGAAAACCAGTCGTGGGATTTTTTTGTACAGTTCAGTGAAATCAATCCGTTTCGTTTGTTTCACCTGTGGCGGCGCTGAAGTGTTTAGAAGTTTGATTTTGGTGGTTATTGATAGATTCTGGATCAGGAGACGCTGCTGTCGAGTCCTGCGGCGGTTTTCCGATCTGTTTTCACTAAACGTGGCAGGCTCGGCGTTCAGGCGGCGATCTGGCGAGCGCGGACCCGAACGGCTGTGATTACACCGCCAGCCTCTCCTGTTACGAAGAGCTGCAGGGAGCCGGCGCGGCGGCCAATCAGCTGAAACCGGAGAACGCTGTCCGCCGCAGATTAAAGGCGACCGCCGCATTTCTGCACGTGTTTGAGCACGTCCGAACCCAGAGAGCGCTACGTCTCATGGCACGGTAAAGACCGGCTCGCCGGGCCGACACAGACCTGCTCAAAGAGTCCCGCTTTCCTCAGAGACGCTGTAATGATTAGAAGCGTGGTCTGCGTTTCTGTTCATGTCAAGACGAGAACGCAGAACTTTAATCTGTGGAGTTTTGGAAAATGTGAGCATTAGCTAACAGCTAATCAACAAGTCATTGTCGAATTGAAATGCTAGCCAGTTTCACCCGAGGCTTTCAGATGCCTTGTTTCTGAGAAATTCCTATTTTAATCAAATAAATTATAAACATTTAAAGCACCTTGACTGTGCTAGCCTGTTAGCTTATTAGCCCTGTTTATTGAAAAAAGAGGAATATAAAAAGCAAACTGCAATCAAGTCTTCTAACCTTCCGAGTAAGTGCTGATATCTGTGTTTGTTTGTCAGTTTTTAAACAGTTTCTGAGAGTTTTTGCAGCTTTTTACAGCGTCACGGTTTACAGTCCGCCCGGTAACCGATGAGTCATCACGAGAAGACGAGACGTTCACTGACAATCAGCCATCTGGAAACTATGACAATCAGAGAGCAGGAAGAGCTCAATCAATGAGACGGGACGCATTAAAGGCATTATTACAGCAAACACACACACACACACACACACACACACACACACACACACACATCATTTTTTGGCTCATCATTATTGGCCACTCTCATGTCATCATGTTATCCTGGAACCAGCAAAACAGCAGGCCAGGACAAGCATAGACATATTATACACAGACCCCAGCTGATGGTGGACGGATGTCTACCAGGTCTATATTGTACATATCCATGGTGCCTACTGCCGTCACTTTACGGAAGCTGTTGAGAAGCGGCAGTGTATGAAAGTCTATGGAAGTTAGACGTTTGCTACAATACAGCGTGTGTGTATTTGGCGCTTCATGATTGGCCAGTCGATTGAGGGCAGGCAGAGCTTGGACTGAATGGTCATAAAGATTACTCAAATACGCATGAATGAGGAGAAATAACTGAGGTTTTTATGAGGTATTCACACCCTACCAAGGCTACAAGCTCATCACAGGCAGTGTTTGATGACAGATCCTGAGCGATGAGAATAGATGACGTGGTGACGTCTGGACTGGACCGCTGTTCGGCTCACAGCAGGAGGTCACGAGGGTGGAGACGCTCCAAGAAGTCAACTGGATTAAATCCAGTTCTTCCACAACCAAAGCATCACCAGACAGAACTGACTGCTACAACTCAACGGCAAAGACATCAAACCGCTCAGCGTGAGGACAGTTTCTCTGTTCTTCTCTTCTTCAGCTCACCGTCTCTCATGTTTCAACTGTCGTCCGGTGGTGGTTTTTCATTTTGTTTAGTTTGAATACTGCTACATGATACTGATGGACCTGACAAGAGGAGAGAAAGACAGGAAGAGGGGGAAAGAGAGTGAAATAGAGAAAGAGAGAGGAAGAAAAGTGCAAAGGTACAACAACGATGCTTCGATCGGAACCGGCGCTCCAGACGAGCGGCTGCTGCACCTGAACAGAGAGAGAACAGAGAACGTCCTGCGGACTTCTGCTGGAGAACACAGCCGGTAGTGATCTGGGACGTGCAAGCTGTGGATCCAGGTGCCAAATTACAAACCAGAGCAACGTGAGAGAGCTGATCCAGACAGCCATGAGTCTAACAGCCCAAAGCCAACAAGGCCATGAGAACCTGCTGCAGAGCAGTCCGGACCTCAGACGGGGGCGATGGTTCAGCTCCCAACAGGCTCTCCAAGATTTGATATCACACTTCTGTTTGCACTATTTTAAGAATTGGTTGTAAACTAGTTCAATGCTTGACAGCAGAGTGTAGTACAGCACAGATCAATACAAAAACCCATCATCGACTAAACTCCCTGTTTGGATCAAACGTCCCACATTAAAAACCATTTCTCAGTAATTCCACAGAGACGTTTCAACAACATGATACTCAAAGAGTATTTCCCCAAATCAGCCTTGGTAAATCAACTTCACTCAGTTTAAAAGTCCCTGCAGTGACTTCTGCTGAGAACAGGCCGCTGCTGTGATCAGCGCTGCCAGATTGGGAAGGTTCCAGATCCTGTTAGAATCAGAGTCTGATCCAGGAGACGCTCCTGAAGGCGAGGAGGTGAAATACTACTGTCTGAAAATGTCACTGAGCTGGTCGTGGCTGTTTCTACGGTTCCTACCCAGTAGCTAATGCTAGCTCCTGCTAACTGCTATTAACGCTATGCTGAATTTATTCAGCCTTTCAGGAAGGCGGGGCTCCACTGCCAGGGGGAGGGGCTATTTCCCCGCAAGACGCCACAAAGGGAAAATCACCTGTTAGAGCACAAAGTGGACAAAGTGAGGGAGACGACCGACTTGCTTCACTTCTGGAGCCTCCAACAGGCTGTGAACACACACACACACACACACACGCAGAGTGATGGCTCTCTGCCAGGGTCAGTGGTCTCGCTCTTTAATGAGCGGTGAAGTGGTGACCACCAACGGGCTGTTAGTGAAATCAGAAGTGACTCAGACAATGGACGACGGTGGCGCACATCACACACACACACACACACACACACACACACATCACACACACACACACACACACACTACTGTTTAATGAAGTGGGTCAGCGGGTGTGTGGAAGCTGCTAGAAACAGTTGGCTTAAAAAAATGAGGGGTGTGTGTGTGTGTGTGTGTGTGGGGGGAGGGCTGAAGGTTGAGGCAGAGGGTCTCACACACACACACACACACACACACACACACACACACACACACACACACACACACACACACCCTCCCAGGCTCTGTTCTTGCTGCAGGTGTCGGGCGGAGGCGAAGCAGCGAACACGTCTTCACAGGAGTTTTATTCTCGGACGCCGCCTGTGAAGCAGCGCAGGACACAAAATGGCTGCCGACGGGCGCCTTATCGCCATGGCAACGCCACCGCGCACGAAGGTGAGTCCGGCTCCCGTTTGCTCGCTCACTAGTTCAGTTTCTTGTTTTTTCTAATCAGCTGAATTCTGACCTGACCTCTGGCGGAGGGTCGGCGGGTCTGAGGTGCGTTCAGGAGCGTCGGGGTTTCCCGGCGCTCTCCGGCTGGGAAACGTTTCCCGTCTGGCTTCGCTCGGCGAGAGACCGACACCGAGGATCCAAACACACAACACAGCAGAGCGCAGCACCACAACACAGTAAAACACACAACAAAACACACATTTCCTCCACCGCCGTAGAAAAACGCCCAAACAGAAACGCTCACATAGTTTTTCTAAAAAGCTTCATCTCCAGTTTTGTGTTTTGACGCTCTGAATCTGCCAGAAATGAAAATGAAAAAGCTTTTTTTAACGATTCAAAATGAACGCGGGAGAGCTTTTCTGTATATTTAAGTTTTTTTTCATCTTGAAGTGAACCTGAGAGAGAATTCGAGTGAAAACCTGAACGATGAACAGAAACGATCTGCTTGAAGGAAAACCTCTTTTTTCTCTCATCACGTTTCTAATTTTTCAGTTTTCAAATTGGTGAGAAAAAAAATAAAAAAGTCAGCAAATTATTGCATAAAGATATGAAATGAGGTTAAAGGCGAAGAAATGTGGCAAAGAGTCAAGTATTTCTACATTTATTAAAAATGTTCAGAAAATTTAGTGTAAATTGTCAAAAACACATTTCTCAAGAATGAACTGCATTTATTTTACTTTCCCTCTTTTTAATTCAAATGTTGTTTTATGTGGAAGATATTTCCCGAAGCTTCTTCACTGCGGTTAATATTAGAAATGTTGAGACGGTTTTGACCTGATTTCTGTAAAAAGCTTGAAAACATGAATTATTCTGCGTCCGCAGGATTTTAGCTCCGACAGGAACAACATTTATAATTATTCAATGTTAATTCAAAGGTATTTAAGGTTCACTTCGCTGTTTGTAACGCTCAGCTGTATTCCCTATTTCTGCAAAAGCATTAACAAAAAAAAAAAAAAAGAGATGATGGAACTGTGAGAACAACGTGGCTAAATAAAAGAAAACACAGTTTCAGGTCGACTGAACAATAAATAAAAACTCAGCAGGGGATTTGTGAAAATATATAAATGAAACATTAATTAGTGGCTGAATTATAAATGAGGAAGACGTGATGTTCTGATAGAAAACGACAGAGTTTAATCAGAATCTTTTTCTTTGAGTCTCAGAATTAAAAGTCATTAAAAAACTGAATGTTTGTCTTCAAGGTCACGTTTCTACTTCCTGTTGTTGTTCTGACTCCCGGAATCGACCAATCGCGTCGCTCGCCTCGGTCTGGCCGCTAAATAAAGTTTTCCATGGGAATCTGCTGCCGTCTCCATGGAGACCAGCTGTCACTCACACGGCCAGTGGGCGGGGCCTCTTTCCTCGTCTGATCAGTTCTTGATCATTTTCAGATTTAAAATATCAAATAAAACATTTAAAAACAACCCAGAAGAAGAAGCAGCTGCAGGTTTTCAGCAGTTCAGTTCACAGAAGGAACATTTTTCAGTAACGTATAAAAACGTGTCTGTACTTCCTGTTTGGACTGTTGGGATCAACCAATCACAGCGGCCGTCTCCATGGAGACCAGCTGATCGGTGTGAGCAGTGGGCGGGGCCTGTGAGAGCCAGTCACGGTTCTGATCTCCGGTTCTTGATTTAGCAGTTTCTCAGCTGAGAGTCGACAGAACTCGTTTTATTTTGGACCAAAAGAATAAAACCAGGAACCGAGTCTTTTATTCTGGTCGCTTCCTCAAAACACTGGTTCAGTTTGAACATTTAACTTGAACTTTACAGCTTAAGTTGTGATTTATTTCACTGAATTGAGATGGAATCGATGTGAAATTGTCGTTAATCCTTGTCCAGGTGTATTGATTTGTGAGGTTTATTTTATGTAAGGTTTAAAGTTAGTCAAAAAATTAAAACTGTTATTCAATTCCTTTTTTTTTTAATTTAACTATTTTATATTCAGTGTTTACATGGTTCTCAGTATGACAAAAATCATCACCGAAACTGGTTTTTATATCAGTAAATATTGATGATTGGCCATAATTTAATAATAATGCATCTCGAGTTATTATACTGACTGTCAACTGTACAAATACCAAGTCCAGGAGGATCTGGACCAGGAGAGCCAGGACCAGGACCAGGAGGCTCTGTCCTGACGGTCTGTCTACTGATCATGAGCAGAGGAACTATTGATCATATCCGTGCTGCTCATGTGAAGAAGCAGCGTCTCGGAAAAGTCGCACCGTTTCCACGGAGACGGAATGAGTGTTTTTAAAAAGTTGCATTCATGTGACTCTGAGCGCCAGTGTTCACTTCAGAACGCTGTGAAAACCTCAAACTCGCACCGACATCCAAACAGTTATGCAACACACACTTTACATGAACACACACCTCATTGCTCCTCATCAACTCCTCACACACACACACACAGACACACACACACACACCAACAGCACCTCAGCTCTGCTCTGACCATCAGACAGCCAGCAGGGACTCTGCTGCCCCCTCATGGACACACACATACACACACACACACACACACACACACACACACACACACACACACACACACACACACACACACACACACACACACACATACGGATGCATGCTGATCCGTGTGTGTGTGTGTGTGTGTGTCTCTGTGTTGGTTTGATTTCCATCTCTGAGCTTGCAGGACAGATTTCTTTGCAGCACAGTGAACAAAAAACATCCTTAAATGAAACAACTTCTATTTGTTCTTGAACAGGACTGAGCGTCGCCTCATCGTCATGATAAAAATACAGACTGGTGTTTCTCTCTGCTCCTCCCTCCGCCGGCTGCAGTTATTCCACTTTAAATCTGGTTTGAGTCTTTTAGTTGTAAGATTTTCATTCAGCGGAAGAGACGCGTGTTCAGAACAGAATCGATGGAAACGTGTTGAAAAGCAGGAAAACAATTTCAAACACAGCAGCCACAAACTTTATGCCACGATAAGGAGACGCGGCAGAAAACCCCACACCATTTTACTGACAAGGCAAAAACATCGGTGTTTGTTTTTACTGTCAGCGGCGTAGTTTTAGAGAATTTAAAACACTCAGAAATCAAGGAGGAAATATCACAAAATGTACTGAAAACAAGGAGCAACTATACAAAAAACAAGGAGGAAATACATACAAAATATACTGAAAACCAAGAGGAAATACACGAAAAATACACACAAAACAAGGCAAAAATACACACAAAACACACAGAAAAGCAGCAGTAACTACATGGTGCATCAAGCCCGGTGCAGTCCCCGATCGCCACAGCCTCACGTCTCTTGTTTACTACCACCAGCACACAGGAAATCCAGAGAAAACACTCAGGAAAGAGAAAACATGCAGCACGGTCCTCACCAGACGTCATGGACTTCCTGCTGCTCCTCACCTGGTTCCCAGCATGCACTGCCTGTAATCAACATAAAAAAATTCATAAAGTAAAAGATTAAAAAGACTAAATAAAGTTGTAAAGATTTATTTGAAGGTTTCTTGACCATCAGAAAAAAAACAGGATGTAAAAAATCACAATCAAATAAAAGTTGTCAACTAGGAAATGTTTGGGTTTTTGTTTCGAAGTACTACAATTATTAGTTACTTTTTGACCACTAAGGAGGCTTCAAGTAGAAATGATTTCCTGTGTCAATGTCAGCACTTTTAATTTCTTGCTTCCAACGCAGATTATATTAAGTAAAACATGAGTAAATTTACTTACTTGATGAGTAAAAGTACTTCATACTGATTGATGGAAGTGGCTTTAGTTTTTATATTTGATTACTTCCATCATCCCTCCATCCATGATGTGAAAGGTTTTTTTTATATAAGAATATAACTTGTATGGCAGTTTGAGTGTGGTTACACAAAAGTACAAACACCCCAAGATACTACAAAGATACTGCAATACTTGTAAAACTGTATCCACATTAGCTTTTGTTAGCATTAGCGTCTATCCACGTTAGCCATGGTTAGCATTAGCTTCTATCCACATTAGCTGTTGTTAGCATTTGCGTCTATCCACGTTACCTGAGGTTAGCATTAGCGTCTATCCACATTAGCCATGGTTAGCATTAGCTTCTATCCGCATTAGCTGTTGTTAGCATTAGCCTCCATCCACATTACCTGAGGTTAGCATTAGCCTCGTTCCACATTAGCATTCATTAACATGAAGTTTGAAGAAAAATTCAGTACCAAATTTACAATACAATTAATTAAAATCATTCTCCTGCTTCACCTGTCGTTGAAGAAACATTCCCTTCAAACAATCTGTCGTCTCCATCAATGAAGTGTTGGTCAAGTTTGTTTCTTTCAAACGGAGAGCTACAGCTGGAAAACGTCTGTAGGCGGGGCTAGACCGTCTCCACTTCCTGGTTCCACAGCCAATCATATGTGAGTTCCCTGCAGTCACCATGTAGCATTTTGTGTTTTTTCACTGCCTCGCCAAGGGCCACCGCCGTGCATGATGCCCATGCACGTGCGCATGTGCAACCCCAGCCGTGCACGTGTGACCCCGGCCATGCGAGGCGCCCGGACCGTCTAAACTCACTCAGCTGTTCAGACCTGAAAAGCCAATCCGAGTCACGGTGACGTCTCCTGTCTGGGCGGTCAGAGCGACGCTGAGACGCTGAGGTCCTCCTACCTTCACACACCTGAGAGTCCGGCGGCCAATCAGAGAGCGGCGCCGGGCCGGGTCGGTTCGGCCGGACCGCATCGCACCGTCTGCTGCTGCTGAGGGACCGGAGAGGACTCGAGACACCAGAGCAGACACACACACACACACACACACACACACACACACACACACACACACACACACAGCTGCAGGGAATAAAGGAAGAGGCCCGGGTGTTCACAGGAATGTCTTAATGACCGTCTGGGCGTTAAAGCAGTTTGATTTCCTGAATCACCGATCGCAGACGTTCCTCCTGGAGCTGCTGCTGCTGACTAACGCTGAGATTTCCAGAAGCTCAGTGACTCGGTGAAGTTCCATCATGTGGGCTCCGGTCCTGACGGTGTTCCACGGCTGTTGTGTGTGTGTGTGTGTGTGTGTGTGTGTGTGTGTGTGTGTGTGTGTGTGTGTGTGTGTGTGTGTGTGCTGCAGGTGTTGGGCTTCCGCCCCCAGTCCAGCGAGGAAGACAGCTTGGCGGGCATCCAGGACTGAGACGTCCCAGAGAGTGACCCCAGACCCCGCTGTCACTGTGGATGAGCGTCACACACACACACACACACACACACACACACACAATACACACAATGCACATTGGTGTGTGTGTTGTGTGTCTATATGCTCATAAGTGTCTGAGCCTTCCTTCCTGTTTCAATGTTTTTTCCTTCCATTGAAGTTTTTTCCACGTTGAGAAATTTTTGACACGAATTTCTGTCTCAGTTTGTTTTCTTGAGGAAATAAAAACGACTCTTTCTGTTTCCTCCTGGGAGTGAAAGTCAATAAAGTCCGGATGCTCCGTTTTTCGGACCGTCGCAGGTTTTTGGTTTTGAGGGGCGTAACGATGGAATCACCGTGGCGACCGCAGCCAGCAGCTGATTGGCCGGTCGGCTGCGTCTCAGGTGAGGAGACGCTGGAAGGAGCGGCTCGGCCGTCGGCTCCGCACTGGAGAGCGAAAGCAGGAGGACTCACAGCAAACGGCGTTCTGCTGCGTTTTTAACAGACGGCAGCCGACCTTCAAAACCAGGTCACATGCTCACGTCTCTGACCTCCGGGCTTTGTTTACAGTGTGTGAGCATCACACACACACACACACACACACACACACACACACACACCCTCCCCCCGCTCCACCTTCAGGCTGTTTGCTGTTGTATGAAAACAAAACTAACCTCACTGCCCTTTGAGTGTGTCGACTAAACCAACCAGCATCTGCTCCTCCATCCATCCGTCCATCCGTCCATACATTCATCCACCCAAACATTCATCTATCCATCCATTCATTCATCCATTCATTCATCCATCCATTGATCCATTCATCCATTGGAATATTTTTAAAAACATAGATTAAAAAAAAGAGAAAAACAGTGAAAATGGATTTAAACTGAAATAAAGGAACAAATGTGAATATGCGCGTGCGCACACACACACACACACACACACACACACACACACACACGGCAGAATTGTGGTGAAGCGTCAACCCGGATCAGCGTCACTCCGAGCGGAGTTCAGTTTCAGCTCGACGGCGCCGCCCTGCTGCTGCCGAGGTGTTACTTCAGGGTCTGACCCTGTGACCTTTGACCTCTGAGACAAAGCAGGGTAATAACAGAGAAAGAATCACTGCTGTGTTTACCTAACGTACTAAAGAGGACACACACACACACGTGCGCGCGTGCATACACACACATACACACACACAAAAGAGGCACAGCGTCTCACTCAGGGTGAAGCTGTGATTTCTGAATGTGTCACGAACAGCGACGAGCTGTGATTGGACCAGGAGCTCGTCAGTCATGTCATCGCCACGGAGACGGCTGGGGTCAGGGGTCACCCTCCTTCTCTTGAAGACTTTGACGCGTTTCTACTTCCTGCAGTTCGTGAGCAGCCGTGTGGCCGAGCCTCCAGATTATGAGATTATTTTAATGTTTCACATCCACACATCTGAAATCTTTAAAGTGAAATCCACATTTTCAGTTTCACAAAGTATTTCTAATCTGACCTAAAAGCCTTTGAATTTGTACACAACATCTGGATTAGAGCATCTTCCTCCCCAGACTCCAGCTCTTCTGCTCCAAAGCGGTTCCGGTGCACAAACTGCAGGGGGTCCAGCGATGACCGGATGACTGTGGAGACGCTCCAGGATGAGCCTCTCCAGGACTTCATTACATGAGATGTGGGGGTCAGAGGTCGGCGGTCCCTGTGTGAGTTGGGAGTAGGGATTTTCAAATCTCACTTGAAGACGTACCTCTTTTCGCTGGCCTTCAACTAGGTCTTAGTTTGCTTTTCTGATTCTTTTTATGAATTTTATGCACTTTTAATGTCTTTTTTGCACTATGTGAAGCCCTTTGACGCGGCTAAGCCGTTTGTAAATGTGCTCTATAAATAAAGCTGACTTGACTTGACTTGACTTGGGGTTCTTCTTCGTGGGAACAGGAACCAGGCGAGAGGTTTTCTGCTGCCGAGGAACAAACATCTGGATCAGACTCGGGATATGATGGAAAAATCTCCCACAGCTGAGCGGCACATCTCTTCAACACCCAGGACCGGGACCATCCGGGACCGAGACCATCCAGGACCGAGACCATCCGGGACCGAGACAATCCGGGACCGAGACCATCCGGGACCGAGACCATCCGGGACTGAACCCATCCAGGACCAAGACCATCCAGGACCGAGACCATCCAGGACCGAGACCATCCAGGACCGGGACCATCCAGGACCGAGGCCATTGGGTCCGCAGCCTTTCTCCGACGAAGACGGCTGAAGTCTCTTCCTCCACCCTCAGCGGTGAGGGTGATGGGAGAGGATGGAGAGACACCCGCTGGTGGAGAGGGGCAGGAGGGGCAGGACCAAGCAGGGGTGTGGAGGTGGGTGGAGGTGTAGGGGGTCATGAGAGGGGCGGGGGTAAGAGTGGGCAAAGTCCCTGTCGTCAAACCTGCTGAAAAACAGGCTGAGCTGATTGGCCTGACGTTGTATGCTTCCTTGACGTCAGCCGACAGTCCGTCTATTGTCTTCTTGTCTTCTTGTCTACGAACTTCTGAAAAGGGCCGGGACGATGAGAGGGTGACATGATGAACATCCCCAGAGACGGCAATGAAAGCGCTGCGAGCAGAGTCCGCCGTCTCGCCGTCTCGCCGTGGCGGCGGTGATGGAGTCACCGGCTCGCCACGAATCTGCCGCCGGCGAGACGGAAACAAGGAGAACCACGGCCTGGGAGAACTCTCTGGACAGGAAATGACAGTCCAGTGTCCCGGGTACACACACACATTCAACCACCAACATCCAGATCACAGAGCAGCTTCCTCCCTCTGATATCACCTCAGCCAACACCCAGATAAAACAGCTCATCTGATGCCACCACTGAAAGACACACATACGTTATGAACACAGGAGCTTCATGAGTGACTAGTTACTTTACACACTTCCCACGATTCTGCAGGACGAGCATGAACGATGTGAGGTCCAGACTGCTCCGACATTTTAGAAAATGGGGTCAGAATCAAAAATATGTAGAGATTAAAATGCAGCAGAAAAAGAACTGCGCGAGTGTGTGCGTGTGTGTGTGTGTGTGTGTGTGTGTGTGTGTGTGTGTGTGTGTGTGTGTGTGTGTGTTATTGATGTTCCACAGCTTTCTCCATGATTACAGCTCTGATTCTAAGTGTTTCCATTTGAACTCAGTGGATTAGGTCACTGACTTTAATGTTCCCGCAGAGCTCAGTGTGTGTGTGTGTGTGTGTGTGTGTGTGTGTGTGTGTGTGTGTGTGTGTGTGTGTGTGTGTGTGTGTGCGGGTGAGTGTATGAGTGTGTTTGTGTGTTGGATTAGTCTCTATTTGAAGTGTGAGGTCTGATCCAATCTGCAGGTCGCTGTAAACAGATGCAGTGATCTCGCCTGTCTGAACACAGTGTTCACTGCCAGCGTTACACAACACACACACACACACACACACAACACACACACACACACACACACACACGCACGCATGCACGCATACACGCACACACAGACACCCACACTGAGTGTATGATGTCACATAACCGTTGGCATCACCTCTGTGGCCTCATTGGCTGGAGCAGGTGTCAGTCGCGCTGCAGGCTCCGCCCCCTCCCCCCCCCTCATGTTATCTGCTCCAGTTAGCGCGTCGTCGTCGTCGGAGGCCAGACGCTGTGACCCCCGTGACCTCTGACGCTCTCTGACGCACCGCTTCACCTCCTCTTCTGCTTTTCAGAACGTTTCTCCCTTTCTGGCCCACACACACACACACACACACACACACACACACACACACACACACACATCACAGAGGTCATTTTATAATTTGTCTGCATGACAAAGGTTTTCTAACAGAATCCAAGAAAAGTCACATAAGCATTATATTATATTATATTATATTATATTATATTATATTATATTATATTATATTATATTATATTATATCATATTATATTATATATTATTAGTTCAGTTTTTTGTGTTCTTACAAGCTGAATTTTTGTGTGACGTCCTGCTGATTTATTTGACCCACGAAGCAAATCGATGAGCGTCACATTTCAGTTTTTCTCCATCGGTTTGTCTCACTTCTTCAAGCAGAAATTTCCTTCTTATCTCTAAACAAGACGAACAAACCTGCAAACTGCTCTGCAGCTGCTCGCAACACAACAGAGCTTCTCATTCATTTCTGAGTCCTCGTCTCAGTGTCTCAGAACGTCGTTGTAAATGATTCAGCACGGCAAACATAGATTTATCTCAATTTCCAGGTGAACCGATCCAGCTGATCTAAACTGACTGATTCTCAGTCTCACGGTTGTATCAGCATCATTTCATTGCATCAGTCATCACATGATCAATAGTCTGATCAACTGTCAAAATTAGTGAAGAACAAACTACAACACCATGAATAGCAGACATGGATCTGTTTACATGAGGCAGAGGAGGATGAGGAGGGTGAGGAAGGTGAGGAGGATGAGGAGGAGGGGGACCAGTGAAGAAGTGAGCAGTGACACTCCAGCTTCATTTACAGCAGTGTGGCCGAAATACTGTTTTCCTTCTTTTCGTGTCTTTGCGTTTCTATCGCAGTATGTTGAACTCTGATGGATGGAAGCTGCTTTCTATGTCAATAAAAAAAATATCAGTTTCCTTGGAACTTTGAGAAGACTGTGTGAATCAGAACTTAAAGGTTTTTATTTCCATAAAATGCTTTTGATCCTCCTTCAGTTTCATACAGTATGTTTTCTGTGAGCTAAACAACCACAAAAAACGATGACAGGGAGAGAGACGAGCTTCAGCAGGTGAAATGTGGTGTTGAGCTGAACTGAAAGACTGTTCCACTGAATGATCTTAGTGTTGAAAATGTGATTTGTTTCAAAAAAGGAGCCAAACCACTGGAGGAAAACTGTAATGAACAGGATCAGATCAGACAGGCGGAGCAGAACATAATGAATGTCAGGTATGTTTAATTTAATCTGGATAATTCACACAAACAATGGAAATCAGATTTTAAAAGGATCCGTCTTGATCGTATACAAACATTAAAAATACATAACATGAATTTCATTAAATTCATCAACGTGTGAATGATATTGTGAGTTTATGTGAATTTACTCGTGTTTAAAAGAGCTTTTTTTTTTAAAATCATTCAAACATAAACGTCTGTAGTGTAAAGTAGTACAAGTCTCAATGTTTCTGTGTGATTTCGTCAATGTTTATTTGTGAATTTAAATCCAAAAACACAAGTGTTCTTGAAAAAGTATTGATCAAGTATGAGTAGGAATTAAAAAGTGCCAGTGATTCAAACAATCCACATAAGAAACATAGTTCTGAAATGAATGTGACACATGAACGAATTAAGAAAGGATCTGCTGCGATCGCTCCAGACTCAGAAACATGCTTGGAGCCTGGCCTTGCCACTGGGAATTGAACCACCTGTAATTGTTTTACCTCGTGGCCTCTGAAGCGGCGCTCCAGCCTCCACACCTCCGTCACTCGGCCCGTCCGTCCCCGGGGACGGCCCGGTGCGTCCACCTGTGAGTAAGACAGTGAGAAGGACTCGTGGTGTGTGTGACTGAAACTACCCTGAAGACGGCCTGTTTCTTCACATCAGCGTTGTTTGGAGGCGACTGACAGGTCGAGTCACAACACAGACAGAGGGAGGCAGGAGGGAGACGTCCACCGCGGGCGGAGGGGGGGTGGAGGACGTCTGCAGCTGCTCACTGAGACCCGCCGCCTCGTCTCGCCTCGTCTCGCCTCGTCTCAGCCACGCTGGACCTCGGTTAACGAGGTGCTGAAGCTTCGCTCAGCGCCTGCAGGGGCGTCATGAACAGGCTGCAGTCCTCCGGTCGCTGCAGGTCCCAGCCGGCCAGTCCACAGAGTCCTGGGTCCACAGAGTCCTGAGTCCACAGAGTCCTGGGTCCACAGAGTCCACAGAGTCCTGGGTCCACAGAGTCCTGAGTCCACAGAGTCCTGAGTCCACAGAGTCCTGAGTCCACAGAGTCCTGGGTCCACAGAGTCCACAGAGTCCTGGGTTCACAGAGTCCTGAGTCCTGAGTCCACAGAGTCCTGGGTCCACAGAGTCCTGGGTTCACAGAGTCCACAGAGTCCTGGGTCCACAGAGTCCTGGGTTCACAGAGTCCTGAGTCCTGAGTCCACAGAGTCCTGGGTCCACAGAGTCCTGGGTTCACAGAGTCCTGAGTCCACAGAGTCCTGGGTTCACAGAGTCCTGGGTCCACAGAGTCCTGGGTTCACAGAGTCCTGAGTCCACAGAGTCCTGGGTTCACAGAGTCCTGAGTCCTGAGTCCACAGAGTCCTGGGTTCACAGAGTCCTGAGTCCTGAGTCCACAGAGTCCTGGGTCCACAGAGTCCTGGGTTCACAGAGTCCTGAGTCCACAGAGTCCTGGGTTCACAGAGTCCTGAGTCCTGGGTCCACAGAGTCCTGGGTCCACAGAGTCCTGGGTCCACAGAGTCCTGGGTTCACAGAGTCCTGGGTTCACAGAGTCCTGAGTCCTGAGTCCACAGAGTCCTGAGTCCACAGAGTCCTGGGTCCACAGAGTCCTGAGTCCACAGAGTCCTGAGTCCACAGAGTCCTGAGTCCACAGAGAGTCCTGAGTCCTCAGCAATCCAGAAGACCATTAAAACGCGTTCGTTCCATCAATAGCAGCGTTTGCTTTAGGGCTGAGCAGAGCAGCAGCACTGTGGGTGTAACTAATAATTATGCAAAGTATAAAACTTTGCTTCAGGTTTCAACTAAAGTCTCTTAAAGATTTTTAGAAAAAGAATTTCAAGAAGCATGGGAACTCCTGCTGGGAGTCAGGAAATCAAATATTCACTTTCTTTATCCTCATGATCTGGTTGAACAGTGTAAAACATTTCACCAGTATTTTCTGGTGAGGTGTGTCAGATTTGGGTAATTCCTCCTGTGAGTTCCAGGTGGCAGTAGAGAGTCAGTTCTCCTGCTGCGTCTTCTGTCAGGAGGAGAGACGGAGCGGCTCGACGCGCCACCTGCTGGTTCAGACTGGTATTGTGAAACTGGTTAGCGTCTAAACTCCGCTCTGTTTTCGGAGCAGAATGACACGCCGCTGCTTTAATCTCCGTCTTTTCGCCTGAACCGGAGCATAAAGTGTGTCAGAGGGGGAAAAGATCCACGTGGCCTCCGATCATGGCGGTGTGTTCACTCCCTCCTCCGACCCGGAGCGACCCGGGCCGCCCGGCGCCGGGCCGCGGGGCCAGACCCGCAGAGCCGTGGCCTTGCTCCGATCTCATTCAGATTACAGAGGCTCTACCCTGGTTTGTTTTCCAACAAGCAGGGGAAGTCAACACTAATACGCATCGCCGCCACGCTCAACTCCTAAATGCCACGGGACCTTTTTAGAGGCTTAGGGCTGTTGAGCACATCCAACGCTCGGGGAGCAGAAGCCCGGCTAAGCTGCCGGGCCAAAGTACTTCTTTGATTGTTTGTTCAAAATCTCCTGGAAAAGCTGCAGGACAAAAAAACGGAGGGCGGATTATCGTCAGCTGGAGAGGAAATGAAATTCTTCAGACAGGGCACTTAAACAGGGTCTGAGCGTGTGCATGTGCGTGTGCATGTGTGTGTGTGTGTGAGAGAGAGAGACGGAACGTGTGATGTGGACGGAGTGAGGGCGTGAAGGTGGAGCAGGTAAAACTCCACAGCAGTTCAGTGGCCTCGACTACAAGATGCTTTTTAATTCAGAATGAATTCAGCAGAACGAATTCAAGTATTCCCCTTCAGGTTTTCATGGGAATAATTCTGAATTGACACGTTTACTCACCTCTAACTGAAAAGAGTCCACTTCCTTCTCTTTCTCCTCCTTTAAATTGGACGCTACCGTTCTATAAAGTTCCATGTTTGAAAGCTTCTGCTCTTCAACTCTTTTCATGACGTCTGTTTCTTCAAAGGCTCCAATCAAACAAACCGTCTGAGCTGCAGTCCAGCGCCATCTTTCAGTCTGTGCCTCGTCGCGGCCGGACGGGACAGCGAGGACGAGCAGAACGACTGGAATGAATCCAAAGAGGAACGAAGAATGACATGATGGAGGAATTTTTAAATTCAGCTTTAAAATCAGAATAAACCAGACACTTACTGTAGATTTAAGTTTAATTCAGAGGTTTAGCTAGAATTAGGTGGGGTTTTTTTTTTTATCATTTAATTTTTATTCTGAATTAAAAGGGAATTAAAAGTCTCATATAAACATGGCCATTGTCAGGAAGGTTTATTTTTTTTTATTTTTTTTTAACTTATTTTATTTTTTTGGCCATTCAGCCTCAATGCAACATTTAAAAGACGGGAGGTGAACAAGTTAGTCCAATACGCAGATCAAAAACACCATGGCTGTGTTATTATCATCATCATCATCATCATCATCATCATCATTGTTATTATTATTATTATTATTATTATTATTATTATTATTATTATTATTATTATTTTACTATTATTATTAGGAAATTGGTGTGAAACAAACAATATTTGGGAAGATAAATATGAAAATAAAAAAGAAATTTAAAATGTGATTATTTTGTTCATACCAGATGAATATAGACACAACTGTTCCAAACGATGACACTAAAGTATAATTCTACATAACCTATCTTTAAATGTGGTCCTTTTAATGCCAGTTTTTTGTTTATTCAAAATTCCTAAAAAGAAGCTCAGATAAACAGAATTTAAATAACTAACATGGAAATAGTTTGATGAAAAATATCAATCTCATTAAAAAATGGAGAAAAGTTGTAAAGTGTTTTACTTTTTGCCAGAGAGAAGATTAAATCCGGATCAGAGTTCATCTATATGTTATCGAGGAAACGTCGAATGAAGCCTCGGTCCGGAATCAGACCGGGTTCCGTTCTCCGGTCTGGTGAAAGATGCAGCGTGACGCAGTGGAGCAGCGTGCCGGCCGGAGCTCCTTGTTTTGGAGCCTCATCAGTGGAGGGAATATTCAGCGAGGCGGCGCCGCTGCGAGTTGCCGCCTGAGTCTGAGTGGAGCCGACAGCACCGAGTCGCTACGTGTTAGCGGGCTAACGCACGCCGCTGACCCCGTTACGGCTCGCCAAAAATCCACCACCGGGCCCGGGCCGCAGTTTTTCCACTCCAGTACTCACCCGTCACTGGCTCCGTTTCACTTCTGACGGCGGCGGGGAAGACGGCGGCGCCACGTTTCCCCGCCGCCGCAGCCGGCTGAAACTGAACAGGAAGCAGCAGCAGCCCAACAGCTGGAACGAGGCGAGTCTGACCCGAACCCTGCAGAGGCGCCGGGTTTATAATGCCACACCTGTGAATAAGACAATACATCTTGTGATTATTCTGCATGGTGACTGTAATTATTATTTGTTAAGACATCAACATTATATTGTTTAGATAAATGATCATTCAGCCCATAAATCCCAGTTGTTGTTCTCACTTATCAGGGCTGGAGCCACAGGAAGTGGAAGACCAGCTGGATGTCACAGGCTTCCACAGTCCCTTGTTTTTTCCTCCCACGAAGTAATAAACTCGACGAGGATGGGATTCGAACCCACGCGTGCAGAGCACAATGGATTAGCAGTCCATCACCTTAACCTCTCGGTCACCTCGTCTGTTGTGTGCTGGACTGGGGACTGAATGTTTGCTGACACTGAGGTGTGTAACAGTCGTTCAACTCACCTGGTTTCTATCAATGTTTGTTGACTGTCTCTGTATTTTAAAGGGGCTGTATCCTGCTTCTTTAGCTCGTCCAAACCCTAGAAATGGCATTAACATGGTAATAGTTTATTTTTGGCGCAAAGGAAAAGTAATTTTGTGTGAAATAAAAGATTTTCTGGGGCTAATTCTGAAACCCGGAAGAGAAAACGCTCTGTTTCACTGAAAATCCCGCCTCTCCCCCTGTGGACTTTGACTGACAGCGTACTTCAGCCAATCAGTGCTTCGTTAGCGTCTCTAAGGGTTAGCTTTAGCTCTTTAGCTCTAGCTTCTCTACACACAAAGACACGCGAAAACGTCTTTTCCTGTTAGAAACTCACCAAGCGCAGACCCTTCAGACTCTTGCTCTTGCTTGACTGTTACTTTCAGACGATGGTTACAGTTTATCTCCGTAATCAGAGATAGAAAAAAGCAGCAACGCTGATTGCCGAGGGCCTGCGGGAGGGGGGCTCAGGGGAGCCATCTTCACAGTGTGACGTGAACATGGAAAACAGAGCGTTTTCACGGTGCGGGAGGGGCTGCCTCTCTGAGCAGCAGAAACACGAGGAAAGTTCAAACATGCAGGCACGAAGGAAAAAAATGCTTTGGGGGTGTTTTTGGTGAGTACATAACTATATAACAAGGTTAAAACATACAAAAAGTGAATTTTGCATGATACAGCCCCTTTAAGATCAGCACAGGCAGTGTCTCAGGAACCCTCCTCTGTTCAAAGATGGTGCTTCCAGTTTGAGGTGGAAGCTTCTTTCTCTCCTCTCTCAAACCTCCATTCTTCTCTGTGCAGACATCCTCGACTGAATCCAGGACAATAAACAACAGACGAGGTGACCGAGAGGTTAAGGTGATGGACTGCTAATCCATTGTGCTCTGCACGCATGGGTTCGAATCCCATCCTCGTCGTCTGCTATTGCTCAGTGAAAGCATGAGCTGAATTACGCAGATAACTGCAGATATCAACGCTACAGGAAATGCTTCCCGTGTCCGTGGACATTGTACGACCGATGCACAGGAGATTTCCCTCATGGAACCTCTTGGGCTCACGCGATGCGTTCTGTTCCTGCGATCTGATCCACGCATCCTCAAGAAGCTTTTCCGTTGCTCCAGATTGTCTATCCGCTCTTTTATTAGAGATTATTTATAGAAAATGAGGTACATCCACTGTCAGTCTATTATCATTTAGCATCAGATTTTATTTAGCCTTTTTTTCTGTTTCTGAATTGCGGGTGAGGCGCCTGAGCGATTAGATACTTTAATTTTTCTCGGCAGGCCTTCTCATCCCTCCACTCCACTCTGAAGGAGGTGGTATTTGTGAATGATCATGCAAAAATCAGATCAGATAAAGAAATCGAAATTACGCATCAAGACCTGCAGTGTGAACGTAGCCTAAGGTTCTGCAAAGAATGAGTCCTTCCTGTCAACACAGTTCATTTTTCAGAGTTTCAGTGTGAAAGACGTTCCAGAGCATCGTGTGATGGATCAGGAGACGGTGAGGCGTTTTCATCAAGCTGTGATCACCAACAGTGCAGAGTCTCTGACTCTGAATGAAAACACCCCACTGGAGCTGGAAGAAGCCCACTGAGGACCTCCTGAACCCAGAAGACTGGTCTCCCTCACAGGAGTCAGACAGAAGATTCTGAGGCGTCTGCTTCCTTGGACCTGGTGGAGGTGACCCAGGTAGTTAAAGAGCTGGTTGGTGGATGAGATACACCCAGAAATGGAGACAGTCCTGAATACTGAAGAGCCATAAGGGCTGAGGACTTTCAGCAGCTCCTGTGGACTGATGGAGGGTCGGCGGAATTACAGGACGAGTAAGACCGAGTGAGACCGAGTGGAGGTCGGAGTTCGTACAGGCCTGGTCTTATTCTTCTAAGAAGTAACAAACTCGACGAGGATGGGATTCGAACCCATGCGTGCAGAGCACAACGGATTAGCAATCCATCACCTTAACCGCTCGGTCACCTCGTCTGTTATGATGATCAACCAGTGTGGTGGACTGACAGTCTGTCCTGGAGACCAGAGGACGGTCAGATGAACTTCAATCCCCAACATCTCTAACAGTGTGAGACAGAAACAGGAGGTCAGGACTCAGAGTCGGCCTTCTCCATGAGGCTATCAGTCCCAGAAGGTGGACAGACGTTCTCCACAGGACTGGTTCTGCATCCTGCTCCTGCTGAACATCCATCAGTGTGGAGCGCTGAGCTTCACAGCCAGTCAGCCGAAACAGCTGAGGGCGAAAAGAGAGGAGACCTGATCCATGACCCAGAGGCCAGAATCCAGCATCCACCATCCTGAATCCAGGATCCTGCACCCAGCATTCAGCATCCTGCATCCTGAATCCAGGATCCAGCATCCAGCATCCTGCACCCTGCACCCTGCACCCTGCATCCAGCATCCAGTATCCTGCATCCAGTCTCAGCATCCAGCATTCTGCGTCCTGCATCCAGCACCCTGCATCCAGCATTCAGTCTCGGCATCCTGCATCCAGCATCCTGCATCCAGCATCATGCATCCAGCATCATGCATCATGCATCCAGCATCCAGCATCCAGCATCCAGCATCCAGCATCCAGCATCCAGCATCCTTCATAAAGCATCCAGCATCCTGCATCCTGCATCCAGCATCCAGCATTCAGTCTCAGAATCCAGCATCCTGCATCCAGTATCCTGCATCCAGCACCCTGCACTCAGCATCCTGCATCTACCATCCAGTCTCAGCATCCAGTCTGGGCATCCAGCATCCAGCATCCAGCATCCTGCATCCAGCATCCTTCACAAAGCATCCAGCATCCTGCATCCTGCATCCAGCATCCTGCATCCAGCATCCAGTCTCAGAATCCAGCATCCTGTATCCAGCATCCTGCATCCACCATCTGTCTCTCTCTCAATCACTCAATCACACACGCACACACACGTGCACACCAACCTGTATACAGTGACCAGGATCTGTGTTTAGTTTGCTTCATCATGTGAAAAATATAGTTTTTGGAATTACCGGTGTCATTAATGTTAACAATTATGAAAGAAATGTTGACTTCTGTTGTGTCAAGAACTCCAAAATCTTTCAGGCTTGACTATTAATTTTGGTAATCGTCATTTATTTAATTTTTAATCCAAATTCAAAACTAGTATCTTCGTGAATCTTATGATACTGAAATCAACGATCATTTCCCGTTCAGCAGGCGGTGAAACTGATGATATCTGATGTACAAAAGATACCAATTCTTTTAATAATTAACAGCTTTCTTTGACCATAATTATTTGTTATTGATAGCCAATTTCACCATGAAGTTACAACAGCATCCATTGAGGTCAGGGCTCTGGTCCTCCAGGCTCCAGGACAGACTCTCAGTCCCTCATACTGACAGACTACCAGACTGCAGACGAGGTGACCGAGAGGTTAAGGTGATGGACTGCTAATCCATTGTGCTCTGCACGCATGGGTTCGAATCCCATCCTCGTCGTCTGTTATTGCTCAGTGAAAGCATGAGCTGAATTAGGTAACTGCAGATATCAACAGTACAGTAAATGCTTCCCGTGTCCGCAGACATTGCACGACCGACGCACACGAGATTTCCCTCATGCTACATTTTGGGCTCATGCGGTGCGTTCCAGGCATGCGTTCTGATCCACGCATCCTCGAGAAGCTTTTCCGTAGCTCCAGACTGTCTATCTGCTCTTTTATTTTAGATTATTTATTAGGGGTGTCCTCAGATAGTCGACGATTCGATGATTCGTTCGAAGGGGCCTGATTCGACTGCCAATCACGCAGTCGAAGCATCGAAAAAATGTGGTTATTAAACGAGGACCATTCCATTCCAGCTGTATGGGGGTGCTGAATGACTGCTTTTACATAGAATTGCTTGGGTTTTTTTTTTCCCAAATAAATAAACATGATATAAAGCCTATTTGATATACATGTTAGCCTATCAAATACACTGTTTAAAAATTTACTTAACTTGTAGTTTTATTCAATATTCTATCTATTTAGTGTTTGTGAATGAACCACCATGATGAGTGGCACAATCCGATTTTGCGCAGAGCTCCGTCACAGAGCAGCATCTCGGTGGTGATTTGGCTGAACTTTAAAAGGCTCAAAATGTCGGAAAAAAAAAAAAAAAACAGAACTTCAGACCAAGGCTGTGTTCGAAACCGCATACTGTCTACTACATCCTTACATACTCATACTATCCATCCTGCATCCTGCTTACTCAGTCCATCAAACAGTATGCGAAGCGTTTACACTACAGCATACTACATAATAACCCACAATGCATTGCACTTCTTCCATGAGCAGAAATCGATCTGCTAAAGCTGATTTCACTTTAGCTCTAAACTCGTCAAATGTATAACTTCATCGAGATTTTTTTTTAAATTAGGCGACAAAGTGGTGGTTTAGAGCCCGAGTGTGTCGTTTATTTGTCCGAATACCAGCCGTTTAGGATTTTGTTCGGACGAATTCGGCGAAATTCAAGCCAGCCGCAGTGAGCAACGCACTTCTGGTTATTTTCACCAAAATAAACCACCCCTTTCCCTTTCTCATGCAAAACAACCTCAGTGATAAATCTGTGCTTTTACTTTGAAAACAAGAAGGCAATCTTTCAGCAATATATCTCGCTTAACGTCGCCGTTTGGACCGGTGTCCCGTTAACGGACCACTTATTATGCCAATTATGATGCTTTACCGACGGAGAGTTTTTTTGGCTCTTCAACAAAGATCGGCTCGCCGTCTTCGGTGCATCATGGTCGCTTTCAGCATGGACTAGTTCTCAGATGTAAGGGTTTTTTTTTTTGTGTTTTTGTTTTTACTATTTTTAATCATTGTCAATCCAATCAAAAATCTCGTAATATGACATACCTACGAGCACAAACAATGGAGGGAAGATTAAATCTAGAACCATACTCAGCTTGCTAAATGTACATCATGAAGAAACAGTCATTGTGAACTGAATAAAGTTTATTCAAATGTCCGTCGCGTTGCATCTTGGGCAATTTCAGTATGAGTAGTGAACACACGATGTATACTCAACATTTCTGGCGAATGCAGTATGCATCCGGGAACTTCTCGCATACTCAAAATCGCATACTGCCAGTGTAAACACACTGCATACTCAATAAGTTAGTATGAGTAGTACGTAAGTATGCGGTTTCGAACACAGCCCAAGTCAAAGATGATCCAAAAAAAGTCAAATGCAAATTGTGTCCTTTCATATCATTTCACAACAACATGGCTTTCCATCTTAAACGGTAAGTAGCCAGATAATTGGGCTAATAAAAGACGGTTCTGTTACTCAATTCTCATTTTTAATGCTGACTTTTATTTAGTTTAATTGTAATATTTTAGGTTATTATTATATTATTTTTATTTATCTAAAAGGCTAATTCTATTTAATTTAGTGTTTGTTGCCCCCCCCCGGCTCTCACTGCTGTGTGCGTGTCCACTCTCCCGGTATTTTATATATTTGCTCTTGCTCCGCGAATCGAAGTACAAGCGCTCTTCATATTATCGGATGAAACGCGTCTCCAACCCCACCCCGGCCCTGGTTATGGTCATTTGAACTACTTCATTTGTTTGACGTTTAGAGTCACCGACACTTTGTTCCAGTCTGTATTTCAGTGTGTAGGAAAAAAAAAAAGTGTTGTTTTACCTGCCTGCGCTGTTTTTTTTTTTCATTTGTTTGTTTGTGTGTTTGTTTTTTATTTTTTATTATTATTAGTGCAATCAGGGCCGGCTGTAGGCTTAGGGGCCCCGACGCTCTGTGTGCCTTGTGAGCACCGCTCTGCACTGTGCTGCGCTGCTCCGACGGCCCGTGTAGGCATGCTCCACAGCGCCCCGAGCCCCCCCCCCCACCACCACCACCACCAGACAAGATGATAGATTCTATTGGCAGGATCGGACAAATCAGATTCGACTACGGAAATTCTTAGTCGGGGACACCTCTATTACACCTCTATTATTTATAGAAAATGAGGTACATCCACTGTCAGTCTATTGTCATTTAGTATCAGATTTTATTTAGCTGTTTTTTCTGTTTCTGAATTGCGGGTGAGGCGCCTGAACAATTAGATACTTTCATTTCTCTCGGCAGGCCTTCCCATCCCTCCACTCCACTCTGATGGAGGTGGTATTTAAAATGAAACTGGTCTCCCTCACAGGAATCAGAGCCAGAAGATTCTGAGGCGCCTGCTTCCTTTGACCTGGTAGAGGTGACCAAGGTAGTTAAAGAGCTGGTTGGTGGATGAGATACACTCAGAAATGGAGAGGGCCCTGAAGATTGAAGAGCTGTAATGGTCGACGACCGTCTGCAGCTCCTGTGGACTGATGGAGGGTCGGCAGAGTTACAGGATGAGTAAGACTGAGTGGAGGTCAGAGTTCATACAGCTCCGGGTCTTATTTTTCTATCAAGTAACAAACTCGACGAGGATGGGATTCGAACCCATGCGTGCAGAGCACAATGGATTAGCAGTCCATCACCTTAACCGCTCGGTCACCTCGTCTGCTATGGTGACCAACCAGTGTGGTGGACTCACAGTCTGTCCTGGAGACCAGAGGACAGTCAGAGGAACGTCAAGAATCTTCTGGAAACATGTGATTCCTCCAATCTCCAACGTCTCTAACAGTGTGAGACAGAAACAGGCAGTCAGGACTCAGAGTTGTCCTCACAGCATCCGCTGAGGTTAGGGCTCTGGTCCTCTGGTCTTCAGGACAGACTCTCAGTTCCTCACTGGACAGCAGACGAGGTGACCGAGCGGTTAAGGTGATGGACTGCTAATCCATTGTGCTCTGCACAC
Organism: Salarias fasciatus; assembly: GCF_902148845.1. NCBI lineage: Eukaryota > Metazoa > Chordata > Actinopteri > Blenniiformes > Blenniidae > Salarias > Salarias fasciatus. Next base: position 2,719,058 of record NC_043757.1, read on the forward strand.
ATGGGTTCAAATCCCATCCTCGTCGACTTTATTACACAGGGAAACAATAAGAAGTGCAGGGAAGTCAGATTAATAAACCCTGGATTTCTCTGCCTCCTCTGTAATTTCATCAACGTCACCAAGTGGACTTTGCTTCTGCTTCGTTCTTCCCTGTCGGATGGAAGTGGAGCACAACTGCTCCACACAGTCTGTGAGCCCAGAACTACTAACAGCTAATAAAGGGAAGGCCTCAGGTCCAGGTCCTGACCAGACTGCAGGGGCAGCACCCAGCACCTGGCCTCATTATCAGGAAGGAACAGGCCCTGTTTTCCCTCAGACTCAAATCAGAGAAGCCACAACTCTCCCATTTGCTCTTCTTCCCACAGGCAGAAACACAATGAAGACTTCCTGGATCACAATCAAGCCAAGCTTCACCAAAGAGCCAGCAGCCTACTTCTGACTCTGTACAGGCCGCACTGACCGGCGTCCTCCAACCGAGAAAAGTGAGAGCGGCAGACATATACACCGGCAACGTCTTGGACAAGTTTGGATGAGTGTACTTGAAAAGCAGGCATACAGCTTATCTTCTCTCCTGTTCATGTCTGACCAACCACGAGTCCAGATCACACTTGTCTGATCAATCATTTTGTTGTAGTCTCTTGGTTGTCGGCCATTATTGGATTTGCAGTGCACCTGTCTCATTACTCTCTGTAAGGCGATGGACTGCTAATCCATTGTCCTCTGCTTCTGCGGGCTCAAATCTCATCCTTGTCAAGCTCATTATACAGTGAAAGAGTAATACTGGTACCTGTAGGAAACTCTGACCTCCACCTGGTCAAACACATCTCGATCTCTTCCCGCTATCGCCCACCAATCCACAGGAATTTCAGCCAAGTGCAGGGTTGTTAAGCATGTATTTAAATCTGATATATTTGAGAAGACATGACTTTATATTAATATTCAATCCAAACTTCTAGAAAAAGAGGGGAAAAAATGTATGCGTTAGAAACAAATATGTATTTACAAATCCAATTTTAGCTTGGTGTGGTTTAAAAATGCCGTTATATAATTCATCGTCTGACCTTCACAGTGTGGAGCGAGTAGTTTGCACTCTTGATCATTAAATACTGTAAAGAAATATAAAGCAGATATATTTCATAATCTCAACCAACATGGATTTATTTCTTTTCGATATATGATATTTGAATTGACGGACGCAACAACCAGCATATTTTTTTATCACCTTAATAATAGATTATAATTCTTTTAGTCAAACTGCTCATTACATTTTAAACAGTAAAACAACATATTGTTGACACTATAACCCCATAAAAAAGAAACAGTAATAGGTTGTTGCTGCACATACACACAGAGTGAACACTGAAACTAAGACGGCGGTAATGAGGCAAACACCATTTAGCTAGCCAGTTAGCTATCAGGGGAGCACCTACGTCTGTTCAGACGTGATGGAAGAAAATCCAGGTATTTTAAAGCCGACGGTGAACCGTTCTGCTCCATGTCAAACAATGTTTTTCTCACCTTCACCTTGAGCTCGTTTCTTTGTACCTTCAAATTTCCTTTTTGCCAACAGAAGGTGCACATATGCCAAAAAAAGCTTGACATCAGGAGCAGCAGGTGATACATTTCGAAGGTGGGCTGTTCGACAACTCAGTTTCAGGTCGTTTATAAACCAGATCCTGATGGGCGACCTTAAGTTCACCCAAAGCCGCACTCATCAAACGGAGCTGGTTGGTTAAAATTCATATCTTTCGTTATTACTGTAAATAAGCGATTGGGGTTTGCAACCCACCTGTGCAGAGCACAATGGATTTGAAGCCTATCAACTTCACCTCTCAGGCCCTTTATCTGATGTCCAAGAGAAGTGATCAATCAGTGTGACTGACTCAGAGGCTTAACCCTAACCCTAATCCTAACTCTACACATGTATGTATACTGGATTCAATTCAGGGCATCTGGACTAGAGAATAGTCGAGGCTCGAGAGAGGAGATAAAGAAGCATACACCTCAAACTGGAACCATCATCTCTGAACAGAGGAGGGCTCCTGAGACCCTGCCAGTGACTCTAAAAATGCAGAAGAAAGCCAACACACAAAAACAGACACCAGGTGATCTGTGTGAGTTACACACCTCTGTGGTCCTGTCATGATCTGCACACCAGCCAGGATTTTCTTAGAATGAGGAGGTCACTTTCCAAAGATCTGCTCGATCAGGAGGTGGAGCTTTTATACTCGCTGGTCTTTCATCTGGATCATAGTTTGCTCTGGATCAGGTGAGGCACTCAGGACTTATAGCTACCTCATTCAGCTCATGTTTTCACTGAGCAATAACAAACGACAAGGATGTGATTCAAACCCATGCGTGCAGAGCACAATGGATTAGCAGTCCATCACCTTAACCTCTCGGTCACCTCATCACTTCTCTCTTGTCCTGGATTCAGTCGATGACGTCTGTACAGATGCCCAACCAGTCCACATGTGTTTTGTGGACTTGGAGAAGGCATTCGACCGTGTCCCTCATGGTGTCTTGTGGGGGGTGCTCTGGGAATACTGAGTCCGGGGCCCCTTGTTAAGGGCCGTCTGGTCTCTGTATGACCGGAGTAGGAGTCTGGTCCGCATTGCCGGCAGTAGGTCGGACCTGTTCCCGGTGCATGTTTGACTCCGGCAGGGCTGGCCTTTGTCACCGGTTCTGTTTATAATCTTTATGGACAGAATTTATAGGTGCAGCCAGGAGCCAGAGGGGGTCCGGTTCGGGAACCACAGGATCTCATCTCTGCTTTTTGCAGATGATGTTGTCCTGTTGGCTTCATCGAACCTGGACCTACAGCATGCACTGGGGCGGTTCGCAGCTGAGTGGGAAGTGACGGGGATGAGGATCAGCACCTCCAAATCCGAGGCCATGGTCCTCGACCAGAGGAAGGTGGCTTGCCCTCTCCAGGTCGGCGGAGAGACTCTGGCCCAAGTGGAGGAGTCTAAGTATCTTGGAGTCTTGTTCACAGTGGGGGGCGGATGGAGCGTGAGATTGACAGGCGGATCGGTGCAGCGGCTGCAGTGATGCAGTCGTTCTATCGGTCTGTTGTGGTGAAGAAGGAGCTGAGCCGAAAGGCGAAGCTCTCGGTTTACCGGTCCATCTACGTTCCCACCCTCACCTATGGTCATGAGCTCTGGGTCATGACCGAAAGGACAAGATCCCAGATACAAGCGGCTGAAATGAGTTTCCTCATTTGCTGTCATGTAACACAATTGTGAAAGTCAACAACTACTGATAGAAACAAGGTCAGTTCAATGATGTTACACACCTGTCAAATATGAATAATCAGTGTTACTGGAGTCCATCAGCAAACATTCAATCTCCATCACTTCAGGCACTAGGTAACAGACAAGGTGACTGAGAGGTTAAGGTGGTGGACTGCTAATCCATTGTGCTCTGCACGCATGGGTTCAAATCCCTTTATCGTCGTGTACATTATAGGAAGTGGAGAGACACCTGACTGGGGCCTGTATGATAAAATAGCATCTAGGAAAACACCAGTTTTTGCTCTTTAAAGCGACACTAAGGAACTTTTCAACCTTATTAAAACATTTAAATATCTTTTGTGATGATACTTCGACTTACAACTAGTTGAATGACCCTCTGTCACGGGCTGAAGGCGTCAGTATTGCTTTCACTTGGACTAAGCAGCTGTGAGGAGGGTGGTAGGAACCCTGCACACTGAAAAACTCCAAATGTGCGGACTGCTTTACGGCATTCGTCACATCATGATATAACATTGTTTATCCACCATTAGATTCATTACCTCGTCGCTATCCATCCCTCACACAGCCACTGAAAACAAATGAAGGTGAGTTCAGTCCGACAGCATGCCACCGAGAGCAGCAATTTACGACGCCACGCGCTAGTCCTCATGGGAACTGTAGTATTCCTTCAGGCAAAACACTACCGCTTTTGTCCACTGGCGCCGCCAAAATCAACCAAAACTGAAAGTTCCTTAGTGTCGCTTTAAGCTAAACCTAGATTTTCTCATTTTCCATAGTATTTCTTGTAGAATAGAAAATCCAACTCTCGACTGCTTCAGCAAAGCTCCGGTTCAAACATTAACTGGTACATCTCTATATTTTTGGTAATACCTCATGATATTGTGAGTTAAAGCTAGGGTTGGCGATTTGAATGAGATACATTTTTTTAAATACTGGTTAAAATGATCTTTATGATCCGATAGGAAGCAATTCATGGCGTGTTCTTAAAGTAGTTTGGAAAATATCCGCTATCTACAGCAGGAGTAAAACGGGAAAAACAGCAACCAATCGTCTTGAGGGGACACCTTTTTTTAAACCAATCAAATCCCTTCGCCGTTCGACCTGCCCCCTGCGCGTACATGTCAATGGCGTGAACTGACTCTGGTTCAGTGCACGCGTAGAAGGACGGAGCGTCGTTGCAGAACGGCGGAGAAGAATGTTTGGGGGTTTACTTACCGGTGAGTGCGCCATAACTTGGAGTAGTGCAAATAAAGAAAAACGAAGACACGAAGCGCTGAGGACAGGTTACGCCAGGAACGCACTGGACGCGGAACGTCTCCGCGTCTCCGCTCCCAACGGAGCTCCTCCAATGGGTGGGAGCTGGGCGGAGCCTTGGGGAGATGCTACATTCGTGCTACATGCTAGTTTTCCAAGATCGCCAACCCTAGCTTTAAGTGGTTAGGATTAGGGTTAACTCAAGTCTAAATATATACAGTATGTATGTTAAAATGCATCAATTTTTGTGAACAGTAGCTATAGATATAAATGCAAATAAGTGTCATTCTGGCATGATTGTATTCATCTAAATAGTATACTCAAAGCTGTGAAAATGGCAATTTTTACCGAAAAGTCTGTGGTGGAGGTCATCTGGTTAGTCAAAAACCTGACTGGTGGATGAGATACACCCAGAAATGGAGATGTCCTGAATATTGAAGATCTATAATGGTGCAAAACCCTCTGCAGTTCGACACCAGACTGGGCTCCACTTCCTGTGATTGATTGGAGAGAGTAGGCGGAGCTACAAGACATGTCAGACCAGGTGGAGGTCAGAGTTCACACAGGTTCTGCTCTTCTAACAAGTAACAAACTCGACGAGGATGGGATCCGAACCCATGCGTGCAGAGCACAATGAATTAGCAGTCCATCACCTTAACCGAGTACATTCACCAAGAGACACAGTAGGTGGCGCTGTGCGCCTAAGTTTTTGGTCGCCACCCCCCAAAGAAGAAGAAGAAGATGTCTGCAGTTCAGAGCAATGACGTATACAATACTAGACCGCTCACTGCCCCCTGAGAGACGGCAACTAGGAGCTGACTTCCGGTAGTGGCAAGAAGCGGATTCAGAGCGGGACGGCAGCACGGTTTGTGACTGTGTGTTTGGTGATTTACCAAGGTACAGTAAACTTCTGTGTTGGAATCAAGTGACAATGCTTGAAATACGTTGAGAACAGCAGGCCAGGAGACCCTAGACCAGCACTGGCCGGGTTTTTCAGTGACTGCAGCTGAGCAGATTCTCCTCAGGAGAGCACCTGACCTGGTGACGGGCGACAAGGCTGTTTTTGTCATCAGAAAGTATGTGTAAATGAACTAGAAATCTGTTTGAGAAGGCGAACAGCACGGCATGATCATATCTGACACTGAAAAGTGCATACGTTACTGCGTAGCACTTACCATATCTGTTATCTTAGATCTGTTATTTATTTATTTATTTACTTCACTCTGAAGAATCTGCCTGTGAGGTAGGACTTGAACCACAGCAGGACAGAACCTGAGATGCCGAGGTCAGAGAGTGTGGAGAGGAGGATTTGATGGTTCACAGAGTCAAAGGCAGCAGACAAGTCCAGCAGCAGTAGGACAGAGGACTGACCAGCAGAACTGGTCCTGAACCCAGAGGACACGTCTTCCTTGCAGAAGAAAGCTAACACGCAATAACAGAAACCAGGTGAACTGTATGAGCTACACACCAACCAGGATCTTGTTAGAATGAGGAGGTCACTTTCCAAAGATCTGATCAATCAGGAGGTGGAGCTTTTATACTCGCTGGTCTCTCATCTGGAAAATAGTTTACTCTGGATCAGGTTTGGCACTCAGGACTTATAGCTACCTTATTCAGCTCATGTTTTCACTGAGCAATAATGAACGACGAGGATGGGATTTGAACCCATGCGTGCAGAGCACAATGGATTAGCAGTCCATCACCTTAACCTCTCGGTCACCTCGTCCGTTGTCTGTTGTCCTGGATTCAGTCGAGTACGTCTGTACCAGAGAAGAATGGAGGTTTGAGAGAGGAGAGAAAGAAGCCTCCACCTTAAACTGGAAGCAGCATCTTCAAAAAGAGGAGGGTTCCTGAGACACTGCCTGTGTCCATCTTAACATACAGAGAAAGTCAACAAACATTGAAAGAAACCAGGTGAGTTGAACGACTGTTACACACCTCAGTGTCAGCAAAGATTCAGTCTCCAGGACAGGAAACAGCAGACGAGGTGACCGAGAGGTTAAGGTGATGGACTGCTAATCCATTGTGCTCTGCACGCGTGGGTTCGAATCCCATCCTCGTCGTTAATTATTGCTCACTGAAAACATGCACTGAATAAGTTAACTGCAGGTATCAATGGTCCAGAGTGGACAGGAGGATGAGTACAGACCAACTGATCAAGGACTTTGTCACATGGAGCAACTCCACCAAGACCAAGGAGATGGTGATGGATTTCAGAAGAACCAGGCCACACCCAGCAGACCCGCAGAACTTTTTTGAGTACCACTCAAAACCTTTGATAAAGCGGTCAATACGGTGTTTCAAATTAACTGGTTTCCTTGTTACCTGGTGACTGACTTCCTTTAGCACTTCCTGCTGCTGCTGCCAGTAGCTGCAGATGTTGAAATCAGACTCATTAAAGGTCTGAACATCTTTTTGTCTGGTTTTTCATATCTATCAGCAACAAGGGACGTAAGAGAAACCCAGTCGCCAGTTAATAGGAATCAGTTATTCCAAAACACCGGCTCCTCTCCAGTTTCACGACACTCCTCCTCCGCTAGTTAGCTGCTGCGTTCAGGTGACTGGAGTGTGCTGCGGAAAACTGAAACTCGGTCGTTCACACGAAAGCAGCGGTGACAGCTGGACTCAGGAGACACTAAGGAGACACGTGAAGGAAGCGTGGACAATTTGCACAAAGGAACGGCTCGCAGACAGCTGTGAACCGGCTCTCGTCGTTCACTTAAAAGAGCCGTTCAAACGAGCGACTCGTTCACTGAACGTCACAGCACTACAGGCTAGCACATGTGTTTCCTCCTGGTTCCATAGCTGTGGCGCACCAGCCTAATTTATCGGTATTTTTTTCAGCATGACAAATACAATGTGTGCCGTGACTGCGTGACCACACATCGCAATGCGTGACACTTCAGAGCCCTGCTGCTGCATCGTGTTGTCAGACATGAGAACATCCACGGTCCACATTTATAACAGCGCTCACAGATGTCTGCAGCTTTTTGCGTAGTTTAATGAGGCGAGCATAACCAGGGTATTTGATGTCAAATTGCGTACCTGCTACGCAAAATGCGTACAGGTTGGCAGGTCTGCACCCAGAGCCGGTGGCTATCAAAGAGGGCTGCGTGGAGGTGGAACACACCTACAAACACCTTGGACTGCTGCTGGATGATAAACTGGAGTGGACTGCCAAAACAGATCCTCTGTACAGGGAAGGACAGTGCTGCATGTACTTCCTTAGAAGGCTGGCATCCTTAAACATCTCCAAGGAGCTGCTACAGGTCCTCTACCAGTCTGTGGTAGCGAGTGCCCTCCTGTGTGCTGGGGAGGCACCCTCAAGAGGAAGAACGCCACATGCCTGGAAGAGCTGGTGAGGAAAGCAGGCTCTGTGGGTGGCACAGAGCTGGACAGCCTGAAATCTGAGCAGAGCGATGGATGCTCAACAAGCTCCTGCTTATCACAGACAATCCAGACTGCATTCTCTGTATGTTAAGATCGATACAGGCGGTGTCTCAGGAACCCTCCTCTGTTCAAAGATGCTTCCAGTTTGAGGTGGAGGCTTCTTTCTCGCCTCTCTGTGATGGACTGCTAATCCATTGTGCTCTGCATGCATGGGTTCGAATCCCATCCTCGTCGAGTTTGTTACTTGTTAGAAGAGCAGAACCTGTGTGAACTCTGACCTCCACCTGGTCTGACATGTCTTGTAGCTCCGCCTACTCTAACCCATCAATCACAGGAAGTGGAGCAAAGTCTGGTGTCGAACTGCAGAGGGATTTGGACCATTATAGATCTTCAATATTCAGGACATCTCCATTTCTGGGTGCATCTCATCCACCAATCAGGTTTTTAACTAACCTGATGACGTCCACCAAAGACTTTTAGGTAAAAATCGCCATTTTTGCAGCTTTGAGTATACTATTTAGATGAATAAAGTCATGACAGAATGACTCTTATTTGCATTTACATCTATAGCTAATATTTAGACTTAGGTTAACCCTAATCCGAACCACTGGACTCACGACATCATGAGGTGTTGTCAAAATTATAGAGATGTACCAGTTAATGTTTGAACCGCAGCTTTGCTGAAGCAGACGAGAGTTGGATATTCTATTCTACAAGAAATATTATGGAAAATGAGAAAATCTATTTAGCTTAGCTTAAAGAGCAACAACTAGTGTTTTCCTATTACCTTTAGCACAAGCAACCAGGAAAAAAAAAGTTATCGTCACAGAACCAGAGAAAAGAGTTAACTGGTTATGTAGTGGCATGAATATTAATTAATCTCATGATTTCAGATGTAGCCCTGGAGGAAATAAACAGACTTGGGCACAAGTCAAGGTCAAAAACCTCCATTAAAGTTCTCAATCACAAGGCTCAATAAAACCTCTTTCTCTCTGAAGCACTCGTTCTCATGATCTGCACACAAACCAGAGTCTTCTGAGAATGAGGAGGTCACTTTCCAAAGACCTGATTGGTCGGGAGGTGGAGCTTTTATACTCGCTGGAGCTTTTATACTCGCTGGTTTTCCATCTGGAACATGGTTTACTCTGGATCAGGTTCGGTACTCAGGACTTACAGTTACCTCATTCAGCTCATGCTTTCACTGAGCAAGAATAAACGACGAGGATGGGATTTGAACCCATGCGTGCAGAGCACAATGGATTAGCAGTCCATCACCTTAACCTCTCAGTCACCTCGTCCGTTGTCTGTTGTCCAGGATTCAGTCAAGTACGTCTGTACAGAGAAGAATGGAGGTTTGAGAGAGGAGAGAAAGAAGCCTCCACCTCAAATTGGAAGCAACATCTTCAAAAAGAGGAGGGTTCCTGAGACACTGCCTGTGTCCATCTTAACATACAGAGAAAGTCAACAAACATTGAAAGAAACCAGGTGAGTTGAACGACTGTTACACACCTCAGTGTCAGCAAAGATTCAGTCTCCAGGACAGGAAACAGCAGACGAGGTGACCGAGAGGTTAAGGTGATGGACTGCTAATCCATTGTGCTCTGCACGCGTGGGTTCGAATCCCATCCTCGTCGTTCATTATTGCTCAGTGAAAACATGAGCTGAATAAGTTAACTGCAGGTATCAATGGTCCAGAGTGGACAGGAGGATGAGTACAGACAACTGATCAAGGACTTTGTCACATGGAGCAACTCCAACCGCCTGCTTCTGAACTCCACCAAGACCAAGGAGATGGTGATGGATTTCAGAAGAACCAGGCCACACCCAGCAGACCCGCAGAACTTTTTTGAGTACCACTCAAAACCTTTGATAAAGCGGTCAATACGGTGTTTCAAATTAACTGGTGTCCTTGTTACCTGGTGACTGACTTCCTTTAGCACTTCCTGCTGCTGCTGCCAGTAGCTGCAGATGTTGAAATCAGACTCATTAAAGGTCTGAACATCTTTTTGTCTGGTTTTTCATATCTATCAGCAACAAGGGACGTAAGAGAAACCCAGTCGCCAGTTAATAGGAATCAGTTATTCCAAAACACCGGCTCCTCTCCAGTTTCACGACACTCCTCCTCCGCTAGTTAGCTGCTGCGCTCAGGTGACTGGAGTGTGCTGCGGAAAACTGAAACTCTGTCGTTCACACGAAAGCAGCGGTGACAGCTGGACTCAGGAGACACTCAGGAGACACGTGAAGGAAGCGTGGACTATTTGCACAAAGGAACGGCTCGCAGACAGCTGTGAACCGGCTCTCGTCGTTCACTTAAAAGAGCCGTTCAAACGAGCGACTCGTTCACTGAATGTCACAGCACTACAGGCTAGCACGTGTTTCCTCCCGGTTCCATAGCTGTGGCGCACCAGCCTAATTTATCGGTATTTTTTTCAGCATGACAAATACAATGTGTGCCGTGACTGCGTGACCACACATCGCAATGCGTGACACTTCAGAGCCCTGCTGCTGCATCGTGTTGTCAGACATGAGAACATCCACGGTCCACATTTATAACAGCGCTCACAGATGTCTGCAGCTTTTTGCGTAGTTTAATGAGGCGAGCATAACCAGGGTATTTTGATGTCAAATTGCGTACCTGCTACGCAAAATGCGTACAGGTTGGCAGGTCTGCACCCAGAGCCGGTGGCTATCAAAGAGGGCTGCGTGGAGGTGGAACACACCTACAAACACCTTGGACTGCTGCTGGATGATAAACTGGAGTGGACTGCCAAAACAGATCCTCTGTACAGGGAAGGACAGTGCTGCATGTACTTCCTTAGAAGGCTGGCATCCTTAAACATCTCCAAGGAGCTGCTACAGGTCCTCTACCAGTCTGTGGTAGCGAGTGCCCTCCTGTGTGCTGCGGAGGCACCCTCAAGAGGAAGAACGCCACATGCCTGGAAGAGCTGGTGAGGAAAGCAGGCTCTGTGGGTGGCACAGAGCTGGACAGCCTGAAATCTGTGGCAGAGCGATGGATGCTCAACAAGCTCCTGCTAATCACAGACAATCCAGACTGCATTCTCTGTATGTTAAGATCGATACAGGCGGTGTCTCAGGAACCCTCCTCTGTTCAAAGATGCTTCCAGTTTGAGGTGGAGGCTTCTTTCTCGCCTCTCTCAAACCTCCATTCTTCTCTGTACAGACGTGCTCGACTGAATCCAGGACAACAGACAGCAGACGAGGTGACCGAGAGGTTAAGGTGATGGACTGCTAATCCATTGTGCTCTGCACGCATGGGTTCGAATCCCATCCTCGTCGAGTTTGTTACTTGTTAGAAGAGCAGAACCTGTGTGAACTCTGACCTCCACCTGGTCTGACATGTCTTGTAGCTCCGCCTACTCTAACCCATCAATCACAGGAAGTGGAGCAAAGTCTGGTGTCGAACTGCAGAGGGTTTTGGACCATTATAGATCTTCAATATTCAGGACATCTCCATTTCTGGGTGCATCTCATCCACCAATCAGGTTTTTAACTAACCTGATGACGTCCACCAAAGACTTTTAGGTAAAAATCGCCATTTTTGCAGCTTTGAGTATACTATTTAGATGAATAAAGTCATGACAGAATGACTCTTATTTGCATTTACATCTATAGCTAATATTTAGACTTAGGTTAACCCTAATCCGAACCACTGGACTCACGACATCATGAGGTGTTGTCAAAATTATAGAGATGTACCAGTTAATGTTTGAACCGCAGCTTTGCTGAAGCAGACGAGAGTTGGATATTCTATTCTACAAGAAATATTATGGAAAATGAGAAAATCTATTTAGCTTAGCTTAAAGAGCAACAACTAGTGTTTTCCTATTACCTTTAGCACAAGCAACCAGGAAAAAAAAAGTTATCGTCACAGAACCAGAGAAAAGAGTTAACTGGTTATGTAGTGGCATGAATATTAATTAACCTCATGATTTCAGATGTAGCCCTGGAGGAAATAAACAGACTTGGGCACAAGTCAAGGTCAAAAACCTCCATTAAAGTTCTCAATAAAACCTCTTTCTCTCTGAAGCACTCGTTCTCATGATCTGCACACAAACCAGAGTCTTCTGAGAATGAGGAGGTCACGTTCCAAAGACCTGATTGGTCGGGAGGTGGAGCTTTTATACTCGCTGGTTTTCCATCTGGAACATGGTTTACTCTGGATCAGGTTCGGTACTCAGGACTGACAGTTACCTCATTCAGCTCATGCTTTCACTGAGCAAGAATAAACGACGAGGATGGGATTTGAACCCATGCGTGCAGAGCACAATGGATTAGCAGTCCATCACCTTAACCTCTCGGTCACCTCGTCTGCTGTCCGCGGTTCTGGATTCAGTCGAGCACGTCTGTACAGAGAAGAATGGAGGTTTGAGAGAGGAGAGAAAGAAGTCTCCACCTCAAACTGGAAGCCCCATCTTTGAACAGAGGAGGGTTCCTGAGACACTGCATGTATCCATCTTAAAATACACAGAAAGTCAACAAACACTGAGAGAAACCAGGTGAGTTGAACGACTGTTACACACCTCAGTGTCAGCAAAGCAACAGACGAGGTGACCGAGCGGTTAAGGTGATGGACTGCTAATCCATTGTGCTCTGCACGCATGGGTTCGAATCCCATCCTCGTCGAGTTTCTTACTTGTTAGAGTAAGAGCAAAGTCTGTACGAATTCTGACCTCCACCTGGTCTTACACTTCCTGTAACTCCGTCAAATCTCCTCCATCAATCAACAGTAGCTGCAGAAGTTACAGCTCTTCAATACTCAGGGCCGTCTCTAGTTGTATGTCATCTACCAATCTGGGTTTTCTAACTACCCTGATGAACTCCACCAACCCTCTCGCTCTGACTCCTGTGAGGGATAAAAGTCTTCAGGATTCACTGTTTTAAGTCTATTAGATGAACATTTCGAAAGCTTCGTCGCTTCTCACGCTGCAGCTGTGTACTGAGAATCGCTGATACCTGCAGTTTCCTTCTTCAGCTCATGCTGTCACTGAGCAATAGAAGTCGACGAGGATGGGATTCGAACCCATGCGTGCAGAGCACAATGGATTAGCAGTCCATCACCTTAACCTCTCGGTCACCTCGTCTGCTGTCATGTAAGATAATTGTACACAGTTGTTTCCATGCTGGAAATGCGACAAACCCCCTGTGACCCAGACCCCCTGACCACATCCCGACACATATGTGGACACTGGATTCGACTGAGGACATCTCATCTAGAGACGAGTTTAGATTCGAGAGAATGAAGAAAGAAGCCTCCACCTCAAACTGGAACCACCATGTCTGAACAGAGGAGGGTTCCTGAAACCAGGTGAGTTGAGCAAAGATTCAGTCTCCGGGACCGCAGACAACGGACGAGGTGACCGAGCGGTTAAGGTGATGGACTGCTAATCCATTGTGCTCTGCACGCATGGGTTCGAATCCCATCCTCGTCGAGTTTATTGCTTATTAAAAGAATAAGACAAATCTCTATAAACTCTGACCTCCACCTGGTCTTACGCATCCTGCAGCTCCGCCTACTCTCACCCATCAATCCACAGGAAGTGTCGCTGCAGGAACCATTCAGGCTCTTCAATATTCAGGACCGCATCTCCTCCACCAACCAGCTCTTTGACTACGTTGACGACCTCCACCAGGTCAAAGGAAGCAGACAGCTCAGAGGTTTTAGCTCCGAGTCTTTTACGGGAGACGTGTCCTCTGGGTTCAGGAGGTCCTCGATGGGCTCCGTCCAGCTCCTGTTTCTTCTATGTTTGAGTAAAATACATACAAATATTGTTTTAAGTTAAACTTAAGTTAGGTTGATGATCATCTGAAAAGCTTGTTGGGTCCTTCTTGAGAAGTTTGTTATTTTGAGGATGTTTGATTCCTCCAGTTTCTTCTTCAGCTCATCCTCTCACAAAGTAATAAAGTCACAAGGGTGGGATTCAAACCCACGCAACAAGAGCACAATGGATTAGCAGTCAAGCCCCTTAACCTCTCAGCCACCTAATCTGTTGTCCAACAATAGAAGTGATTAATCAGTGTGACGGACGTACAGGGCTAACCCTAACCCGACATATACACGAATATTGGATTCAACTGAGGTCGGCTCGTCCTGAGACACTGCCTGTGGCCCGCTGAAAATGCAGAGAAAAGTCGTTCTGTTCTCATATGCAACATAGGAAGACTTCACTTTTTCTACGCTATTTAAATATGCAAGTTCAACTGTATTTAAAAGGAAGAACGAGTTTTTGAAAAGTTCACCTTTCGGTAATTTAGAGCTCTGTCCCAGTCGCTCATTCATAGTCCTGTTATTGTGTGTTTTTAACCGGAATCTTTTCAGTGCAAGGTTTAATCATCTTGGCAGAACACCCAAAAAAACAGAATAAAAAAGCGCAACTGTGTAGCTTTAAAGAACTGCAAATACTAATAATTATAAAAACGTCAATTGTGCTTGAATCCCGTCTTCTGCTCTTTGGTAGACACCTAGCGCCTCCAGCTTGGCTGCAGCTGATGCTGGTTTCTGGGTTTTCACTGTGGAACGGACAGCAGGTCCAGGGGCTCAGACTCCTGGGGGTCCGGGGACCCCAGTTTAAGAACTGCTGCTGTAAACATGCTGTTATTGTGCAAACCTATTCTTTCTGGTTGTGCTGTCCTGAAAAAATAAAAAGCTAATTGAAATAACAATGAATAATTTCTCAGTGTCTATTCGCCATTTGTGAAGTTTTGTGCTTTTGCTCGCATCCTGTGCATCTCCAGGATGCACTCCTTCAGTTTTAGGTGACCATATGTTCATATTCAGTATTCAGTACATAGAGACATTCACTCACGACATGCGACTCCAAATCGCTGTTGACGTTCATAAGCAGCGAACGGACACTTACCAAAGCTGTTCTCAGACATCATCCAACAGTTTTCCATTTTCAGTTGGAAAAATTAATCCACTCTTAACATCAGTCCTTCTTCTTCATTAATTTCACTCATGAACATTCCCCATCAAGTCGCTGGTGTTTTTTCTAAAGTTAGAAAAGTCCCACAGTCCCGATGTTTTTCCCGTGCATAGTAACAGATTGACCCGTCTCTTCTTATTCTGATTGGCTGTTGCCAAATTACCAAGGCTTGGTTTTATTGTTTCGACAGCATCAGCTCAGTGACTCGAACATGATTCCATTGGAAAGAATACAGGTACTCCTTGGAAACTTAGAATATCGTGTAAAAGTTGTTTTACTTCGGCAATTCAACATAAAAGCTTTAAGTTACACATTTTATAGACTCATTTCAAGCAAAGTGAGATCTCTAAAGCATTTATTTGTTGCAAGTTAGTTATAATTAAAATCCTTTTTCAATGATTTCAAGAAATATTCTAATTTCCTGAGTTTTTGAATTTGAGGTTTTCTGAAGCTGCAACTCCTGATGAGCAAAATCAAAACAAAACTTTGAAATATGTTAACTCAAATACGATTTGTCGATGTCATACAAACATTTCACTTTTAAAGCTGGATTACAGAAATGGATGCACTTTTTTGGAGTATTCTAATTTTCCGAGAAGTACCTGTAAACTGTACCACAATGTTCTCTCTGTGTCTCCCAACTGACAGAAATCCGTCCAGGGATGGAGAACTTAAGTCCACAGTGGACGAGCACCTCACCTGTTGTCTGGCAGCAGCAGTGATCAATATGAGGAAGTAAATCTTGCTGCCAGATACACTGATGATCCTCCACTGAGGGAGGCAGACGGCGAGACGCCGTCTTTCCTCCAGTCACTGGAGGATACATGTCTTCCTGGTTATGTTGTTCTTTTTCTGCTCCTTCCTACTGAAAACGAAACTAAACGAGTGTATTTTGGCCTGTTCGGCCTCACCTGCCTCCTCTGACTCCTCTCTGTCTAACAGGAAGTGACGACACCGCGGGTCCGAGGAAAAGGTTTCTAACAGCCGAGAGGTCCGGAGGCCCACCTGAAGGCATCGGCGATCAACTCACCCTGAAAAGAAATTCAACAGGAAGTCACAAACTCACACCGACGAGCAGGAAACGTCTCGTTCAGGAGCGGATTTTTAATAACCGAGACAGTTTGAATCAAGACGCCTGGAATCAGACCGAAGGCCTCATCAACCCTTCACCTGAAGCGCTTCCAAACGTCAGGAAGCTTCAGCCTGTCTCCTGACCCTCTGCCTGACGCCAGGCTGTAAAATAAAGCATAAAAACAGAAACGACTTCCACTTCCAGCAGCGTAAAAAAATCCCAAAATGCTTCACTGATTCCACAGAGGTGACGTCTGCAGAGCTGCAACATGAAGAAACCACCAGATTCAACTCAGATTACAGGATTACAGGCACATTTCACAGAGAAATCAACTGGATAAAGTAAGAAAACGGTCATCAAAATGTACCACACGAACTAAAACATTCACTCAATTCATCCTGTTGAGCTTTAAAGTCAGGAAAATAAAAATACAGCATCCCCAAATGTTTAACTATTGGAAGATTTCCTTTCAAACTCAAGGCCTCAATTATCACAACTATCCCAAATATTTCAAGTCTATATGAGTGAAATACAAAAGCTGAATTGTCATCTTTTCGAGATGCCACAAGGATGAAAACAATCAAAAACAGGAAATATCTGTTGGAATATTTCCACGTCAAGGTTTTGGTAAGAGAAAGATGTAACCGTTGAAGCTGTGAATGTGTCTGCAGGTTGGAATGTTTCCAGTTTCATGTGTTGTTGAAGAATCGGTTTAGTGTTTCTGTGTTTTAACTCTCAAATGACCCAAAAAATATGAAAAAAAAAAAAAAAAAAAAAAAGCAATCAGATTAATTTCAAGCTTTTCTTCATCAGTTGGTCCAAACCTGTCCAACTGCTCCAAGTCAAATACATTCAATAAAACTAATGGAATCAAGATTAAAAAATAAAGGGCCCACAGCTGAACCCTGAGGAGCTCCACTGGTAATTATGAATCCTGTTTCATGGGGGGCTTCATCCGCTGATGATGACTGGTCTTTTGGTTGTTTATCAGCCTTAACGCTGACCTTACTGAATGGTGGAGATGTTTTTCAGGGTCACCAGCCGGGCGTTGCAGCTCTGTTACACATTTGTTGCTAATTAGCTGTCTGACGAACACTCGCTGCGCAAAAGTCTCAAACTTCTCAGAACGGTTTCCTAAAACAATTACAAAAAAAAAAAGACAGAACGAAACGAAAGAAACAAAACAAAAAGACAAACGTGACTTGAGTCACTTTTGGTCCCGTTAGCTAAATAAATATCAGTCTCTGCTCTGAAGCCAGCGGAGACTCGAAGGATCGAACACCGAAAACTGAAGTCAGGAGGAAACATCTTTAGTCTGAAACGACCACGACAGAAATCCCGAGAAACGAAGCGACTGGAGGAACAGGAGAGCCGGAGAACCGGAGCGGGTTCATCAGGGTCGGTACTGTCGGTACTGTGACTGTGCAGAAAGAGGGTTGCTGGTTCCAAATCGCAGCGGGGCTGTCGGTCCTCCCAGGGCAGTCCTGTAGCTCTGAGAGGGGGCCAGTCCGAACCCGGCCCCGGAGCCCAGACCCGGCACGCCCAGTCCCAGTCCGCCGCCGGGCCGGGCCAGCCCCTGACCCAGCACCCCGGCATAGGGCGGCGCTCCGTAGGAGAGTCCCAGGCCTCCGTAGGGCCGCTGGGCGTGGTGGGCGTGGTGCCCCGGCGCCGGCAGCACCACCGGCTGCACGTTCCGCCCCGGGGTGTCGAAGGCGAACTCCGGAGGAGGGCTGCTGAGCTTGGAGGGCGTGGAGGTCAGCGGGTCCAGCAGCAGAGGAGGCAGCGAGGAGGAGGACAGGGCGTAGCCTTCGGCCACGCCCACAGGGGGCGCGGCGGAGGACGAGGGCGAGGAGGAGGAGGAGGAGGACAGGGCGCCGGTCAGCAGGGGGCGGGTCCAGTCGTCCTTGAAGATCTGGACGGTCAGCGTGGAGACGAGCGGCAGCAGCCGGTTGGTGACGTGAGCCAGGACCAGCTGCTCGTTAGCATCGCGGCGGATTCGGACGTGGGCGGAGCCAGCCTGCAGGAGGTGGGCGGAGCCAGAGCACAGATACCAACACAGTTTAGTATTTCCATTCCGCGATTCCACAGAACTCCAAAACACAAACGGCGAAGGAGAAAAACCAAATCCACAAACGCTCTGAAGTCTGATCAGTCAAGGGCCGAGACCGAGAACAGCAGGAAAAACACTCAGCACTGAAACGCCACTTCGGAGCCGCTCACCCGGAACGCGGGTTAATGCCGGGGGTGAACATTCCCATCGACTTATTGATCCTGATTAAATGTCTGAGCCGAACACGCGTGGTGGCGTTCAGAGCGTCGCTCATCACAGCAGCGGCACTACAGTTTACAAAAAGGACAGTTTCTTAACAATTATTACACATTCGGTCTGAATTGTCTCAAAAAGAGCATCTGGAGAGGCGTCGCTAATCGTTCCCACGTCGAGAACCTTGTTGTCACAAAATACTGGGAAAATACTGAATTCAGCCTTAAAATTGTAAATGTGCCTAAAAAAGGACCAAAAGCAGAAAGTCTCTTCATTTTGTCCTAGTTTCCTAAATTTACAGTCCTCACGGGAACAGGCTGCACACACACACACACACACACACACACACACACACACACACACACACACACACACACACACACACACACACACACACACAGTTGCCCCGTGGGGCAGGAGTGCATCAGAGGGTCAAATGGGTTTGGACAGCTGCTCCGTTAGCAGTTGGCCAACAACCGACAGTTGTGTAACCGCGGCAACAATCACACAGACGACAACAGCAGGAGCAGCATCAATAACATAAAAACAAACAAGAGGGGGGAGAGGCGCGGGGGGGGGGGGGGTGTAGGCTGCGCCCCCTGGAGGTCAAACTTACAACTGCAGCCACTGAGAGAAAACAAACACACATGGAAACAAACACACACTCAATAACAGCAAAAGGGAGGTGATTTTTTTTTTCTTCCCCCTTTTAACATTTTCTTATATAAACTCGTAACGTACCAGAGAACCGAAGCCGATGGTCCAGAAATGTTCGTTTCGAACCTCGAGGACTCCGTCTAACGTGGACACCTGAGGGGAAACGCACACATCTGCTCACATCTGATTCACATTTCACTGATTCAGTTCAGGTTATTTCAGAACCGCTCAGAATATCTGACAATTATTGTTTTATTGTAATTTTAAAAATATATCGTCAGTAATTTCCCCTATTTTCATCTTTAAAAGTTCTAATTTGGTATTTTTGGAATATTCATGTTGCTTGTTTTATTTAATAATTTAAGTCTGGGATCGTCCACTTGAAACTAAATACTTCCAAGTTTAACCCAGGTCGTAGAAAAAGTCCCTGCTTCACTGTTTCACAATATTTCTCTGTGAGAATTCATGTCAGATTAGTTTGTTCCAGAACAATTCATGTACCTTTTTTTTTCCTCAGTATAACTCACCAAATCTTTTGACATTTCTTTCTGTTAATTTAGTTTTTATCCAAGACAATATGCCATTATAGTCAGCTTTTTCAGTCCTCCATGGATATACATGCTTACTGACACCGATGATGTGGAGCTTTCTTGCTAATTTAAATTCTTTAATAATGACTTTCTCTAAAATTAGGACTTTTGTGTAATTTTATAATTTATTTGTTATTTTTAAATATTTTTCAATAATTTTATCAAACATATTCATGCTTGTAATTAATTTTTGGGTAATTTTGGAATTTCATTTTTCCTCAAATACATTTTCAGTTCTTTTAATTTTCAGGCCAAACTGAATAATAATGAATTAGTTTCAGGGGGACGGAGAAGCAGGAGGAGGAGGAGGAAGAGGAGGAGGAGGAAGAGAAGGAGGAGGAGGAGGAGGAAGAGGAGGACGACGGATGATCTCACCTCTCTGAGCAGTTTGTCCAGCTGTCCGATAATGTGAGACGGCGTGGTCTGAGGACGAGAGGCGAGACACGCTTCAGAAACACACACCAGGACCACGGTGTGTGTGTGTGTGTGTGTGTGTGTGTGTGTTCTTGTATTTCTATCCTTGTCGGGGCCAAATGTCCCCACAAGGATAGCAAAACGTGGAACGACGTGCCTTGTGGGGACCTTTTTCCGGTCCTAAGTAGGAGAAACAGTGTTTCTTGACCATGTTGTTGTTACTGAAAAAAGTAAAAGTGCAAAAACATTTCTTTAGGGTTAGGCTTTGTTTTAGTGTGGGTTAGGGTTAGGGTAAGGGTCAGGGTTAGGGGCTAGACATGAATGGGAGTCAATGGACGGTCCCCACAAGGATAGAAATACAAGACTGAGCGTGTGTGTGTGTGTGTGTGTGTGTGTGGTGTGTGTGTGTGTGTGTGTGTGTGTGTGTGTGTGTGTGTGTGTGTCCCTCACCTGCAGCAGAACTTTCCCACTGTACACACTCATGGGGTACATGGTGCCGAACGTCATGAGAGCAATGGCGACGGCGGACGCCGTGTCCACCGCGTTGTAGTTACTGAGGAGACATTCATCAGCGAAAGAAGAACGTTTTTACTGAAGTCTTGTAAACGGAGCCACAAGACACAGCGAGAGGTTTCATGCTGTCACTGGAAACTGACTTGATCTCGATGAGCATGTACGTGATGCAGAGCGACAGCGCGCCGGCCATGTTGATCAGGACGAAGGGGTTCATGCGGGGCAGCAGGACGCTGCTCAGACCCGGAACGATGCCGCACAAACTGAAAAACACACAAACAAGTAAAGCAGAGGCAGAATTAGAAGAGACGAACTTTAACA